>NC_140997.1:120209436-120304491 GCF_052327205.1 Somniosus microcephalus | reverse complement strand
GGTTGGAAAGGGGAGCGGTGGAGAGGGGAGCGGCAGAGAGGGGAGCGGTGGAGAGGGGAACGGTGGAGAGAGGAGCGGCGGAGTGGGGAGCGGTGGAGAGAGGAGCGGCGGAGAGAGGAGCGGCGGAGTGGGGAGCAGTGGAGAGGGGAGCGGTGGAGAGGGGAGCGGTGGAGAGGGGAGCGGAGCAGAGGGGAGCGGTGGAGGGGGGAGCGGCGGAGAGGGGAGCGGTGGAGACGGGAGCGGTGGAGAGGGGAGCGGTGGAGAGAGGAGCAGTGGAGAGAGGAGCGGTGGAGAGGGGAGAGGTGGAGAGGGGAGTGGCGGAGAGGGGTGCGGCAGAGAGAGGAGCGGCGGAGAGAGGAGCAGTGGAGAGGGGAGCGGCGGAGAAGGGAGCAACGGAGAGGGGAGCGGTGGAGAGGGGAGCGGCGGAGAGGGGAGCAGTGGAGAGGGGAGCGGTGGAGAGGGGAGAGGTGGAGAGAGGAGTGGTGGAGAGTGGAGTGGTGGAGAGGGGAGCGGTGGAGAGAGAAACGTTGGAGAGGGGAGGGGTGGAGAGAGGAGTGGTGGAGAGGGGAGCGGTGGAGAGGGGAGAGGTGGAGAGAGGAGGGGTGGAGTGTGGAGCGGTGGAGAGGGGAGCGGTGGAGAGAGAAACGTTGGAGAGGGGAGAGGTGGAGAGAGGAGTGGTGGAGAGGGGAGCGGCGGAGAGGGGAGCGGTGGAGAGGGGAGCAGCGGAGATGGGAGCAGCGGAGATGGGTGCGGTGGAGAGGGGAGAGGTGGAGAGGGGAGAGGTGGAGAGGGGAGAGGTGGAGAGAGGAGCGGCGGAGAGCGGAGCGGTGGAGACGGGAGCGGTGGAGAGGGGAGCGGTGGAGAGAGGAGCGGTGGAGAGAGGAGCAGTGGAGAGAGGAGCGGTGGAGAGGGGAGCGGTGGAGAGAGGAGCGCTGGAGACGGGAGCGGTGGAGAGAGGAGCGGCGGAGGGGGGAGCGGCGGAGAGTGGAGCAACGGAGAGGGGAGCGGTGGAGAGGGGAGCGGTGGAGAGAGGAGCGGTGGAGAGGGGAGAGGTGGAGAGGGGAGCGGTGGAGAGGGGAGAGGTGGAGAGGAGAACGGTGGAGAGGGGAGTGGCGAAGATGGGAGCGGCGGAGATGGGAGCGGTGGAGAGGGGAGCGGTGGAGGGGGGAGCGGCGGAGAGGGGAGTGGCGGAGAGGGGAGCGGTGGAGAGGGGAGAGGTGGAGAGGGGAGAGGTGGAGAGGGGAGCGGCGGAGAGGGGAGAGGTGGAGAGGGGAGCGGCGGAGAGGGGAGAGGTGGAGAGAGGAGTGGTGGAGAGGGGAGCGGTGGAGAGGGGAGCGGTGGAGAGGGGAGCAGTGGAGAGGGGAACGGCGGAGAGGGGAGAGGTGGAGAGGGGAGCGGAGGAGAGGGGAGCGGTGGAGAGAGGAGCGGTGCAGAGGGGAGCGGCGGAGAGGGGAGCGGCGGAGAGAGGAGTGGCGGAGAGGGGAGAGGTGGAGAGGGGAGTGGTGGAGAGGGGAGCGGTGGAGAGGGGAATGGTGGAGAGGGGAATGGTGGAGAGGGGAGCGGCGGAGAGGGGAGAGGTGGAGAGGGGAGCGGTGGAAAGAGGAGCGGCGGAGAGGAGAGCGGTGGAGAGGTGAGCGGTGGAGAGGGGAGCGGCGGAGAGGAGAGCGGTGGAGAGGTGAGCAGTGGAGAGGGGAATGATGGAGAGGGGAGCTGCGGAGAGGGGAGAGGTGGAGAGAGGAGCGGTGGAGAGGGGAGAGTTGGAGAGGGGAGCAGTGGAGAGGGGAGCGGTGGAGAGGGGAGCGGCGGAGAGGGGAGAGTTGGAGAGAGGAGCGGTGGAGAGGGGAGCGGTGGAAAGAGGAGCAGTGGAGAGGGGAGAGGTGGAGAGAGGCGCGGCGGAGAGGGGAGCGGCGGAGAGGGGAGCGGCGGAGAGGGGAGCGGCGGAGAGGGGAGCGGTGGAGAGGGGAGCGGTGGAGAGGAGAGCGGTGGAGGGGGCATTGGTGGAGAGGGGAGCGGTGGAGAGGGGAGTGCTGGAGAGGGGAGTGGTGGAGAGGGGAGCGGTGGAGGGGGCATTGGTGGAGAGGGGAGCGGTGGAGAGGGGAGTGCTGGAGAGGGGAGTGGTGGAGAGGGGAGCAGTGGAGAGGAGAGCGGTGGAGAGGGGAGCAGTGGAGAGGGGAGTGCTGGAGAGGGGAGCGCTGGAGAGGGGAGTGGTGGAGAGGGGAGCAGTGGAGAGGGGAGTGCTGGAGAGGGGAGTGCTGGAGAGGGGAGTGGTGGAGAGGGGAGCAGTGGAGAGGGGAGTGCTGGAGAGGGGAGTGCTGGAGAGGGGAGTGGTGGAGAGGGGAGCAGTGGAGAGGAGAGCGGTGGAGAGGGGAGCAGTGGAGAGGAGAGCGGTGGAGAGGGGAGCAGTGGAGAGGGGAGTGCTGGAGAGGGGAGTGCTGGAGAGGGGAGTGGTGGAGAGGGGAGCAGTGGAGAGGGGAGTGGTGGAGAGGGGAGCAGTGGAGAGGGGAGTGTTGGAGAGGGGAGCAGTGGAGAGGAGAGCGGTGGAGAGGGGAGCGGTGGAGAGGGGTGTGGTGTACAGTGGAGCGTTGTACATGGGAGCAGTGGAGAGGGGAGTGGCAGAGAGGGGAGCAGCTGAGAAGGGAGCAGCAGCGAGGTGCAGCTCGCAGATGGCGCTGCCCATGAAACAGGGTCTGCAGGCAGAGGCTGAATTTCCTTGACAAGTCTGAAGAGCAGTGTTTCAGGAGGCACAGGCTGTCCATGTCAGGTGATGGCAAACTTCTGCAGCTTCCTCGAAGAAGACCCGCTGGACCTGGTGGCCATGCATTACCAGTAGCCATCAAAGTCACCACCGCCCTCAACCTTTTTGTCTCCGAATCTTTCTAGGGTTCTGCCGCAAACATACGCAGGATCGCCCAGTCGGCGGCCCACAAATGCATAAGACAGGTGACCTGGCTGGCAATTATGTATACTTCGCCTGCAATGACACCAGTCAGTATGAGTGGGCACTCAGGTTTGCGGCTCTGCCTGGCTTCCCACAGGTGCAGGGCGCTATCGAGTGCACACACGTGGCAATCCACGCACCCCAGATCAACCACAAGGGCTTCCATTCCATCAATGTGCAGCTGGTTTACAACCACAAAAAGATATTTCTACAGGTATGTACCAGACTCCCGGGCAGCTGCCATGATGCGGCAGTCCAAACTCCCTGACGTCTTTGGACCTGCAAGCAGATTTAAGGGGTGGCTGCTAGACGACAAGGGATACCCACTTCAAACTTAGCTGTTACCACCCGTCAGAAACCCGGACAATGAAGCCCAACAGCGCTACAATGAATGCCATATGACCACCAGATGTGTGATCAAACAAGCCATTGGCATGATGAAGATGTGCTTCAGATGCCAAGACAGGTCTGGAGGCGCCCATCAGTGTGCACCAGCCAGGGTCTTCAGAATGGTTGTGGTGTGCTGCGCTCTGCACAACATTACGTAGCAGCAAGGTTTGGACCTGCAGGAGGAACAAGTGAAGAGCTCAGAACCTGCTCGGATGATTTGGAGGGGGAGGGGGAGAAGGAAGGCAAGAAGGAGGCAGGTGATGATGGCAATGCACCCCCAGCTGCTCACATTGCTGTCCAGGATGCCAGAGATGCTTTTGTTAATGCAAGGTTCACTTAGGTTGTACCAGTGGACCCATGTCTCCAGCACATGCAATGGCCACTCTTCCCGCCCCCCAATGCCACTGACCCAAACCAGTCCTGCTGAACATCCCCTATTGGTCCCCATCAGTTCACATCTCTCCATTCATCATCAAACAAATTAAAAGGCAACTGCCAGCTAGCATCCAAGAATGGGCAAGACAGGAAAGTGGTGAAAAATAATAATATTTATGTGACCTAACTAAACAACCAAAACCTAACATAATATTTTCTTATACACCCATGTGCACACCCTTGTGCAACAACAAAGCTTTACTCTGTAGGAATGTCTAGTTCCTATCCAAAGACTGAGGTCCACTCAGGCAATCAAACAAAACTAAGTTTAATGGAAACTAACAGGTTTAAACAAGTAACTACAGGAGAACATCGAGTGTAGGTCTGCTCAGTTCGGAGGCTCCACGAGGACTGCTCGGGCAGTCCCTTGGTTGGCGCCATCACGTTCTTCCCACCAGTGGGGGATCACGTGATGAACGGCGTGACGTCATCGCGTTTACCCGCGCTGTTAAAGTAATCACGCTCTGTACAAGTAAACAGTATAAATAAAGATACAGACTCAGGCTGCAGCTAACATGTTGTTAAAGGGAATTAAATACAAACGATCTGAGTCCTTTAGTGGCTCCGCCACATGCGCCCCCCCCCAGAATTGTCTTTAACAGCAAAAGTGAGACGGCGAGGAGGCCTGACAAGCCTGTCCGAGCGACTTCTGTAACCCTGAAGTGGAAGCTGATGGACGGGGGTCGAGCTGGCAGGCGGTTGTGGTGGAACTGGCACGGCGACTGTGGGCGGTCGGCCACGTTTTGGCGGTTGAGCGATCTCGACTGGGCGGTCCAGGTCTAGGTGTGCCGGCTTCAACCGGTCAACCGAAATGTGGTCTGGTTTACCCCCGATATCGACCGAAAAGGTTTTGTCTCCCGGCTCTATGACGCGGAAGGGACCAGTGTAAGTGGGCTTGAGCGGATCCCGGTGAGCGTCGTGGCGGATAAACATGTACTCAGCGCTCTTCAGCTCAGCTGGAACATGGGAGCTCTGTAAGCCGTGATGCGACGTAGGTACTGGAGCGAAACATCTGGCTGCCTCCTGGTGACTGACGAGTTGCTGGGATGCAGACCATGGCTCTGTTGGAGACGGGATGAAATTCCCTGGTACTCGCAGTGGCTGGCCATATACGAGTTCCGCCGAGGACGATTGCCAATCTTCTTTGGGCACCGTAGGAAGACCTAAAAGGACCCATGGAAGTCTGTCCACCCATCCCGCGCCTTGAAGACTGGCCCGCAAAGCGGCTTTGAGCGACCTGTGGAATCATTCGCACGGGCCGTTCGCCTGTGGATGATAGGCGGTGGTGCGATGTAGTTTGGTGCCGAGCCCCTGAGCCACAGCGTTCCAGAGCTCAGAGGAAAACTGCAGTCCACGATCGGAAGAGATGTCCGCCGGTACCCCAAAACGAGCAACCCAAGAGGAGATGAAAGCTCTGGCTACGTCTGCCGAAGTGGTGGAAACCAAAGGAACTGCCTCTGGCCATCTAGTAGTGCGATCTACCATTGTGAGGATGTGTGTAAAACCTTGAGAAGGTGGAAGCGGCCCCACGAGGTCCACATTCACGTGGTCGAACCGACACTCCGGAGCAACGAAAGTGGCCAATGGAGCTTTTACATGACGCTGTACCTTGGCCTTTTGGCAGACCACGCAGGTGTTGGCCCAGTCGCGGACATCCATATGCATACCCCTCCAGACGAATTTTGACGACATCCGCCTTTGCGAGGCCTTCATGCCAGGGTGTGACAACCTGTGTATGGCGTCGAACACTTTTCGGCGCCAGGCGACTGGTACGATAGGGCGGGGAGCTCCCATGGAGACGTCGCAAAGTAGCGTGGTGCCTGCGGCATGGAATTTGACGCCGGCCACTTGGAAGCTAAAGGGGCTGGTTCTGTATGATTGGACCTCTGGGTCCGAGGCTTGATCCGCAGCCATTAGGGCATAGTTGATTCCGAGTTGGACTGTGTGAACAGTCGCGCAGGAGAGGCAATCCGCCACCAGGTTGTCCTTACCGGACAAATGCTGAATGTCCGTGGTGAATTCTGAAATGAACGTCAGGTGACGTTGTTGCCGAGCTGACCACGGTTCGGCGGTCTTGGCCATAGTGAACGTTAGTGGCTTGTGGTCTAAAAAAGCCGTGAACGGACGTCCCTCTAGTAAGAACCGGAAATGGCGGATGGCTAGAAAAAGGGCCAGCAACACCCGGTCGAAAGTGCTGTACTTTCTTTTGTTTCACCGTAGTTGATGGCTGAAAAACGCGGTTGCCACGTCCCATTCACCCACTGCTCCTGCACTGTGCCGATTGCGTAGTCCGACGCGTCGGTGGTAAGGGCGATGGTGGCACCTGGAAGCGGGTGCGCCAGCATGGTTGCGTTGGCCAAGGTGCCTTTGGTGTCGACGAATGCCCGGTCCATCTCGGCCGTCCAGCTGATCGGATCCTTACTGGACTTGGCCTTGAGGGCCTCGTACAAGGGCTGCATAAGCAGGGCCGCCTTAGGGACGAACCGGTGATAAAAATTGACCATCCTGAGGAACTCTTGTAGGGCCTTGATGGTCTGCGGGCGCGGGAAAGATGTAACCGCCTCGACCTTCGTCTGTAAGGGAATTGCGCCGTCTGATGTGATGCGGTGGCCCAAGAAATCAATCCGCTGCAGGCCGAACTGGCACTTGGCTGGGTTGATAGTCAAACCGTGTTGACTGAGGTGTGTAAAGAGGGTGCGCAAATGGCAGAAGTGCTCCTCTTTGCTAGGGCTGGCGATGAGGATGTTGTCGAGGTAGACGAAGAGGAATTTTAGGTCCCGAAGCACGGAGTCCATCAAGCGCTGGAAAGCCTGTGCAGCGTTCTTCAAGCCAAACGGCATCCGCAGAAATTCAAACAGGCCGAATGGGGTGATGACATGGGTCTTCGGGACATCTTGCAGTTGCACGGGGACCACGGATGAGGTTGACATTTGAATAAAAGCATTTCCCGTCAAATGGGCCGAGAAATCTTGAATATGCGGGATTGGGTACCGATCAGGAGTAGTGGCGTCATTCAGGCATCGGTAGTCGCCGCATGGCCGCCATCCGCCGCCGGGTTTCGGAACAATGTGGAGAGGCGAAGACCAGGGACTATTCGACTGGCGAATAATCCCCAGCCGCTCCATCATGTCGAACTCCGCTTTCACAGCCACGAGCTTGCCGGGTTCGAGTCGTCGGGCCCTTGCATAAACCGGGGGGCCAGTAGTGGTGATGTGATGTTCTACACCATGTTTCGTGGCCGAGGAGGAGAAATTGGGCCTGGTCAGATCTGGGAACTCTCCGAGGAGGCGAGTGAAGTCATCTGGAGGTGGGAATGCACAGAAGACAGTGCGCGGCACGGCGTTACCGTGGTGGCACGGGATGGAGTGGAATGTGGCCGCATTGATCAACCGGCGGTGCCTGACATCGACCAGGAGGCCGTTGGCGCACAAAAAATCCGCCCCAAGGATGGCCTGCAAGACTTTGGCCGTGATGAATTCCCAGTGGAAGCGCTGGCCGCCAAAACACACCTGAACCCGCCGCCTTCCGAAGGTCCGAATGTCCGCGCCATTAGCCGCCACGAGGGAGGGGCCGTGGCCCCCAGCTTGTATATCGAGATTTGACGCAGGTAGGATGCTACACTGCGCCCCGGTGTCGCAAAGCAAACGTCGACCAGATAGGGAGTCGGTGATGAAGAGAAGCTTTCCCGAATCTCCGATGGCCATCGCAGCCGCGGGGCGCTCGTTAGACCCGGTCCTCTTTCGCCAGGGTTGCTGTAGATGTTTTTTTTGAGTGAAAAGCTGCAGGGAGGGCGGCAGCATCTTGCTTTCGTGCCAAAACGAGCATGGTAGAAGCACAACCCCGCTGATTGAGGAGCTGGAGCAGCATCTGTGGGGGTTGGGTGCCTCGTGGCAGCGCAGTACTGCTGCGTCACCGCGAAAATCTTGTCCGCTTCGGCAGCAAGCTCCGCGCAGTCTGTGACTTTGGACCTGGCTAGGGCAGCCTGAACTTGCTCCGGTAGTTGGCTGAGGAATAACTCCCTGAAGAGGAAGCATTCCGGTTCTGAACCGAGGAGCGTGAGCATTCGGCTCATGAGCTCAGACGGCTTGGAGTCCCCAAGGCCGGGCATAGCGAGCAGCCGACAGGCGCGCTCCGACTTCGTGAGCCCGAAAACCTGTAGCAACCGCGCCTTTAACGTGTCATACTTGCGATCAGTAGGCGGACTACCAAGTAGGCTGACAATCCGCGAGGATGTGGCGCTGTCGAGGGCGGAGGCCACGTAATAATAACGGGTCTGATCCGCAACGATGTCCCTGATGGCGAACTGGGCTTCAGCCTGGATGAACCACGTGGCTGGTTGTTGCTCCCAGAACTGCGGTAGCTTCAAGGTAACGGCGTTCATTTCAATGTTGAGTATCTTCTGCGAAAACCATTTGCAAAAGTCGGGGTCACCAATGTAGGAATGTTTAGTTCCTATCCAAAGACAGGTCCACTCAGGCGATCAAACAAAACTAAGTTTAATGGAAACTAACAGGTTTAAACAAGTAACTATAGGAGAACACCGAGTGTAGGTCTGCTCAGTTCGGAGGCTCCACGAGGACTGCTCGGGCGGTCCCGTGGTTGACGTCATGACGTCATCACGTTCTTCCCCCCAGTGGGGGATCACGTGATGAGCAGCGTGACGTCATCGCGTTTACCCGCGCTGTTAAAGTAATCATGCTCTGTACAAGTAAACAGTATAAATAAAGATACAGACCCAGGCTGTAGCTAACATGTTGTTAAAGGGAATTATATACAAACGATCTGAGTCCTTTAGTGGCTCCACCACAACTCTTCCTTTTCCTGCTACTCCTACATGGTGCAACCCCTGTGGCTTGAGCAGAGGTAGAGGCAGATCCCTGGTGTGACTGCTGAGATGCTCTTGGCCGACGTCCTCTGAGTTTTGGAGCCTGTGAGGGTCCGCCAAGATTGCTCCATCTGCACCCGTGCAGAGGCAGATTCGGCCATCAGGAGACAAGGCAGCATGTTGGGTACTGACTGAAGGGTGAACCAACAAGTGAGAAGTGAAAGCCCTTTGAGCAGAGTCCCACTTCCATGTCTCCTTTTGCCATCATCCCTCTCATGGCCCAGCTGCATTTCACTCCTACCGTTGTGGTGGAGGGTTCTTTGTTGTTGATCAGTGGGACATTGTAAGGCCAAGGCTAAAGTATCTGTCATCCTATTTAAGGTAGCAGATATGTTGTCATCCAGAGTCTGCACGGCCGTAGTCAAGGCGGGCATGGACTCATGTATTGCCATATTTGATGTTCCATGGAGTTGGCTATTCAATCCATGCAAGAAGACATCATCGGAATGCCCTACGACATCAACACACTCATGCTTGAGGAGGACTCCTCCATTCTCTCTGCAGTCGTGGTCAGTCTGCTTGGAAGGCCTGTCAGTGCATCGCACATTCTCTGCTGCTGCTCAATGATTCTCCTTTTCATTGATGGCCCACCGAAGTACAGTATCTGTGTCCAGCTGAGCAGAGCTTGGAGAGGGCTGCACCCTCCGACACAGACTCTCCACTGCTGTTCCTGCCACCACCATCTGCTCTTGCTCACTTGTGAAGTGTGAGTCACCAGATGAAAACCCAACTATCTGCCTACATGGTCCCACCCAAGTGCGAGTATCTGAGCAGATGCTGGTCTGCAGGAGTCCTGTGACAGTGCACCTTCAAAGATTCAGCTCCTCTGAGGAATCGTCGTCAGCAGTATCAACCAACTTGTGCTGCACACATGAAGGCCCTGGTGGAGATAAAGGACATGAATTAGTCCTGGCAAGGTGAGAATATGTTGCAAGTTATCATTATGAAGATGATCATGTTTCACTCACTGTTGAAATGAAGCCAACATGACTGAGTGCCGTAGGACATGTGGGTCTCTAATATTTAATTTTGTCACCAGGTAGCTGGGAGCTCCTCATTTCCCCATCTCCGACAGCCAGACCTGGACAACATTCAGGCTTGGCCTGATATGTGGCAAGTAAGATTTGCACCACACAAGTGCCAGGCGATGACTATCTCCAACAGGTGAGAGTCTAACCACCTTTCCTTGACATTCAACCGCATTACCATCGCCAAATCCCCCACCGTCAACATCCTGGGGGTCACCATTGACCAGAAACTTAACTGGACCAGCCACATGAATAATGTGGTCACAAGGTCAGAGGCAGGGTATTCTGCGGTGAGTGACTAACCTCCTGACTCCCCAAAGACTTTCCACCATCTATAAGGCACAAGTCAGAAGTGTGATGGAATACTCTCCACTTGCCTGGATGAGTGCAGTTCCAACAACACTCAAGAAGCTCAACACCATCCAGGATAAAGCAGCCCACTTAATTGGCACCCCATCCACCACCTTAAACATTCACTCCCTCCACCACCGGAGCACCGTGGCTGCAGTTTGTACCATCTACAAGATGCAATGCAGCAACTTGCCAAGACTTCTTTGGCAGCACCTCCCAAACCCGCGACCTCTTCCACCTAGAAGGACAAGGGCAGCAGACTCATGGGAACACCACCACCTCCAAGTTCCCCTCCAAGTCACACGCTATCCTGACTTGGAAGTATATCGCCGTTCCTTCATCGTCGCTGGGTCAAAATCCTGGATCTCTCTACCTATCAGCACTGGGAGTACCTTCACCACACGGACTGCAGCAGTTAAGATGGCAGCTCACCACCACCTTCTCAAGGGCAACTAGGGATGGGCAATAAATGCTGACCTTGCCAGCGATGCCCACGTCTCATGAATGAATTTTTAAAAAGCCAGGGACGCCGAACCTCCACTGATCTCCAGCACCTCTTCCTCTGCCCTTGTAAGTTGGGAAATGCGTGGAACCTCCAGTTCTCTCCCTCTCCCTGATGTTCTGCGCTCTCTTCTCCTGCAATGAGGGAAAGAACAGATTTATGAGTGAGTGAATGGCATGTCATCATCCGATGGATGGAGTGTATTTGGTGAGGGTGACTGTGAGGACGAAGCATGAAATTGCATAAGGATGAGGGTGAGTGGGAGTGGTGGATGGATAGATGGGGATGTGGGGAAGTGCATAGAAAGAGTGGGATGGGTGCACCTGCAAGGTAAGTTGGTGTGAGGAGTGATGTGCTGGAGTCGGCTTGAGAAGGCAGAGTGAGGGGGTGGGTGATGTGCACATCAGGATCTAGGTGAACGTGCAACTGTATTCACCTTTCCTGACCTGCTTCCTACATTGAATCCAGGAGCGTGGCACTGCGCTCCTGCTGCTGACCTCCTGGGCCTCCTCCAGCTATGCCTTCTTGGTGCCAGCAGCGGGTGTCTTCCTCTCCTACTCCTCACAGTCACCAGCAGCACATCCAGGGAGACGTCAGTGAAGCAGTGCGCAGCCTTTGAGCGTCCTGATTCCATACTGACACTGCTTCCTCTCTTGCTTCCAACTCCAAGCTCCTCCGAGTTCCATGTTTGGAGTGGCCCTTTAAATACAGGAGTTGAGATCATGTCATGCGAGTCCTCACCACGCCTGCTGCTGCTGATTGGGTGGCAAACCCAGAAGTCAAATGAGAATGAGGTGGTTGTGTTAAAAAGTCACAGACAGACGCGCTGAACTTACTTCCGGGTTTCCCGTGCAATAACAAACACCCACCCCCCCACTCCCGTTCCCAACACATCTCCGAGTAAATATCGGGGCCAATATTTCCACTACTCCCTCCCAAATTTAATCAGCTGGTAAGGCCACATTTATTGTCCAACCATACTTGCCCTGAGAAGGTGATGGTGGACTTATTGAACCTCTGCGGTCCTTGCAATCTGGTGCTTCCATGTTAGTGTTAGATACGGAATTCCAGAATATTAACCCAATGACAGTGAAGGAGAGCTGATTTAAGTCCAAGACAGGATGGTGTGTGACTTAGAGGAGAACTCAGAGGTGATCTTGCTGCTCTTGTCCTTCTCGGGCATAGAGGTCACAGGGCTAGGTGTGCTTCTGAAGTCAGCTCGGTGAATTGCAGTGCACCATGTAGATAGTGCAATCTGCAGCCACAGTCTGCTGGAGGTGCAGGGAGTCGATATTGAGTCCTTTTCAAGTGGCATGCTGAGTCCTGAATGGTGTTGAGCTTCTTAAGTGTTGTTGCAGCAGCACCCATCAAGTTGAATGGCAAGTATTCCATCACACTCCTGAGTTGAACTCTACCTACATGTGCACTTCTAGATCAGAGGGTTAGTTTACAAATTGCACTTGGCGCATGCAGTAGAGAAACACATTTAAAATGTTATCCGCAAATAAGAGATATTTAACATAATTTTTTTTTACCAATTTCCACCCATAAATTCCGGGATTTGTTTTCAGGAATTAGTAATAAACAATCTCTGATTCTCACCCATATAATTCCGATTCCCTTGGCCTTTGCAGGTCCTAAGCACATAGTTGATCAACCTGCAGGACCAAAGATTATTCCTTCGTTGTACTACAGTAACATCCTTATTAGAATCTGTAAACTTTACATTTTTTCTGCCTCCTGCACACAACACAGTGGACTGAATGAAAACACAGCGTTTATCGGGACTACCTGGGAATTATGGTCTTTCTTTATTCCAGGTGCATAACAATTAACTGATTTTCTGGCAAAACTGCTATCAAATTTAATTAATAGCAGCTATTTAAGTTAAAAAGAATTCACACTAAGAGACTTACCTTTATCAGACAGGAAAATATACCCAATAGTTCAAAGACTCAGCTATTCTAAGGATTCTGCCAGAAACCTGACATTTTCCTGTGGTAGATAAACTACAACCAGTTACAAAATGTAATTTCTACTGAAAATGTCGTTGAAAATGCATGTCAGAAGGGGCTGCCCCTCCAATATATCTAACCTCTATGATGCATGTATGAGCAAACCCCCCTTTAACACTTAAATGTGGAGATTAAACTGCATGGGCTCTGACATAAGAAAACTACTAGGCACTTGGTCTGAGTATTAAACAAGGCTTTAATCAACTGTTTCACACATGGAGATCTAGTTGTGTCCTTCACTAGTTCCTGTTAAAGAATGGCCTGATCAAGCTGGGCCCATGCCTGAGTATTTATACTCTCCCTGCACAGCGCAACCAGCAGGCCGCCCAGTATTATTACATAAGTCATTTCCACATGAATGACAAGATTCATATCAAGCTCCCTCAAAGGAGTAATCCTCTCTCAGATATCTTTCAGGATGATCTCCGCCCTAAAATGCACATGTGCACACATTCCTCACTAGGATACAAATCCAAACTGAGTGCCTTCTGTGAACATCTGGATAGACTCATCACTGGGATAGTTGTGCAGGCTCCTGCAGTAGCTTCCTTAGAGACTTGCGATAAGGTTCCTTTTTCCATCTTTCAAAAAGATTTTAGTTTGCTTAAGAACATCTGAATTTTTGATCTATTTATGAAATTTAATTGCTGGATTACATTCAAGCAGGCAGAGGCTCATGGAGTACAATATGTTAGGACTGTCAGCCTTGGATCATCAGTAGGAATTGCCTGGGAATTATGGTCTTTGTGAAGTGTTAAAACTTATTTATTCCAGGTGCATAAAGAGTAACTGATTTTCTGGCAAAGTTGCTATCAAATTTAATTAATAGCAATCTGATTCAGAAGGTCGTGGGTTCCAGCCCCACTCCAGAGGCTTGAGCACATAATCTAGGCTGACACCTCAGTGCAGTGCTGAGGGAGTGCTGCACTGTCGGAGGTGCCGTCTTTTGGATGAGGCGTTAAACCAACGATCCATCTGCCCTCTCAGATGAAAAAAATGTGATTCCCTTGTGTAAGAGGCACGTGAGGAATGCTAACATTCAAACACCCTGGAGAGAAGTTCAATGGACAGAACTTTGCTCCAACAACAATGAAATGGCTTAGTTGTCCAGCACAGCAATACCTGCCATTATTGCCCACCAAATATGCCAATCCATGACACTCCAAGATCTGATACCAGGCCACAAATCTTCAGCAGATAGTTTCACTAACTAAAGATGCAAAGAAAAAGCTGGAAATGCACAGTGAAGATAGGTTAATGTTTCAGAATGGACATTCCATCAAAATCTATTGCATTAAGTTTGCAGAAGAGTACAAATTCATAATTACCACAAGCAGCCTGAGATACCACTGGGTTGTGGACAGCCAGAATAAGCTGTTAAGATATTTGAACTAGTTGGTAAGGTAGAAAAACCCTGAATTAATATTGTCACACAAATCTTCATCGATGAAAAAGTTCTGTAATCTAAGTGAGTCATTGATCTAGAGAGATGATATACAACTAATTCTATAGTCCCACTACAGCGTATAACTAACTAAATAAATTAATTGTTAGTACACTCACCTCGGAGTCAGAAAGGTTTGGAGCTTGAAATCTTGACATTCTGCCTCAGAGGTGAGAGTGCCAATAATGTATCAGCCTGACTCAGGGTCAGCACTTACACTTCTGGGTCAGAAGGTCGTGGGTTCAAGCCCCCTTCCAGAGGTTTGAGCACAAAATCCAGGCTGACATTCCAGTGCAGCACCGAGGGAGCGCTGTCCTGTCGGAGTGGCCATTGATCTCATTGCTGTTTCTAGGACCTTGTGTGTAAATTGGCTGCTGTGTTTTCTTACATAACAACAATGGCCTGGATTTTGCGGTGGGTAATGATGGCGAACTGTCAGTGTTCACTGCCATGACCCCTCTGAAACTGACCGCAACTTCAGGATTTAGCGCATGCGCATCTAAACACAGAGATCCTGAAGTTGTGTTCAGTCATTCATTGCTCCGACACTGGCTACGCTGTGCCCCCCCACCACCCACCCCCATAGCCGGCAATCAGTGTAATCAGTGGAACTGATGAAAACTTGGGCTTTTCCGCAGTAATATCACTGGGTTTTTAACAGCATAGTGACTGGTCAACGAATTTTCTTGACCTGAAAAACTAATTTTTATATTTGTGCAGTGTCAAATTTCTCCATTATGCTAAAAATCTAGGCCTAGAAATTCAGTTGGGCGCGCCAGCCGTTAGCGCCTTAGGAGGAGTAGATCTCGAGCGCTAGGCGCTTAGCGCCCGGGCGCAGCGCGATCTGCGCCTCGCCCCAACTTCAGTACACATTTAGCACCGGCGCAAAATCTTAGCGCGCGCCCTGCTGCACGCGCAGATCATGACGTCATTTCCTAGTGCAACGCCCTTTGTGCGCCCCGAACCGGAACTTCACTCGCGCCAGCCCATTGTGCGCCGGGCGGCCCTAACGACTGTGAAGTGGAACGGTACACAGCCCAGGCGGGCCGCGGGGAGCGCTAATTAAAGGGCACTTACCCTGCACTATAAAGTCCAGCCATTTTGCAGCATTCACTCTTGTGCAACGGTTTTTTGGAGAGAGACCAAGGAGGAGAGCTTACTGGTTTGGACCAACACTAGGACAGGTATTTTTGGCTCAGGCCAGAGCTTAGCAATTATCTTTGCCTTCATTGAGAGCTCAGTGTTTGCCAGCATATAATGGGGGCTGCATTGGATGGTGTTGTGTATGTAATATGTGTGCTACTTTGAACCTATGGACAGGACTGCACTACTTGTAGGGCGTAGTGATACGCAGTACCACTCCTGGCCATAGGGGTATAAATAGTACTGTGGGTACTGATCTCCCCTCAGTTCCCGCCTGTGGGCATGAAGTAAAGACCTACGTGCAGTCCCTACCTCCAACCAGTAAAGACCTGTTTGAGTTATACGTTTAAGTCTTTGTGTTAATTGTTCAATACAATACACATACTTAACACTGGCGACGAGTTGGTTCGAACCCTGCGGCAGTTATTCCACGGCGGCTTCGTCCAAAGACAGGACGTTGAAGAGAGGTTTCAATCCTCAACACCCCACTCAAAACTGAAGGGCAGCAGAAATCCTGACAGCTTCCAGCGACTGGAAACGACAGGCATTAGGACCCTGAAGCCTCCATAACCTCGTGGGTAAGCCAGAGCCGGGAGGGAGCGAGCAAGAGCCGCGCGAGCGGGTGAGCCAGAGGCCGGGAGCCGCTTCAAGTGCAAGGCGCAGCGCGGGCCAGCGATCGGGACCAAAGATAAGGGCCGCACTCGGACTGAAAGGCGCGGCGGCTGCAGAAGCTCAAGGTGCGAGAGCCGCGGTGCACAGCGCGGGCTATCGATCGCACAGAAGATAAGGGCCGAGAGCCGCTTCGGTCGGGAGCCACTTCGCGATCCAGCGATCGCATCCGCTGATAAGGGCCGCACTCGGGCGATCGCGGCGAAGATAAGGGCCGCACTCGGGGGCTGAAGGGAGACGGCGTCGGGGGACGGGTGAAGACCGCCAAGCGCGGGAAAACCGCCATTTTGTGGGCGGAGGACGACGGCAAGAGCGGGAAGCCGCCATCTTTGATAACAAGTAAAGAAAAGAAAATCTGAGAAATTGCAAATCTACAATGCCTAAACACGGGAATATTAGTACCTTTGATAGTGACCTCGAAGATTGGGCCATATATGTTGAAAGAGTAAAAAATTATTGTAAGGCCAATAAAATTCGTGACCAAGATAAAGCTCTAACATTATTAAATTTAATGGGTGCGAAGACATACGGGCAATTGAAACACCTGTTATCACCAGATGAACCAGCGGATAAGACGTTCGATGAGATTGTTACTGTCCTGAAAGATCATCTAAACCCCACGCCGCTGATGCTAGCGGAACGATTTAAATTTTACAACAGAAGGCAGCTACAGCATGAAAGCAATGCTGAATATTTGCTGGAATTGCGTAAATTAGCGAAATATTGCCAGTTTGGAACGGGACTGACAGATGCACTACGAGACAAATTTGTGTGTGGTTTATTTAAACAGGATACACAAAAGCGACTGCTCGAGGAGAATGAGCTGACACTTGAGAAGGCGGTCACTATGGCAGCAGCACACGAAGCCGCAGCAAGAGGCACGGCAGTAATGCAGCTACGGTCACCGGAGCTCAGTGCACACAAATTGGGTGTGAGTTCTGGCAAATGTTATCGTTGTGGAAAGACAACGCATGATCAGAACCAGTGTTGGTTTAAAAACCAAGAATGTAGAACTTGTGGTAGGCTTGGACATATAGCTAGAGTATGCAGGTCAGGGAAGAAGACCAGCAACAAGAAGTCACCGCAAGGAAAATACGCAAAGGTACACAAGGTGACCGAACAGGAGTCCGATTCAGATGCTAGCAGTAATGAACTGGCTAGCTTAAGCTGTAATGAACTGGCTAGCTTAAGAGTACTCAACGCTGGTAAGGGTGCAGACCTCCAGACAATTTGGGTCACTCTTCAGATAGAAGGAGTCCAAGTAAAACTGGAATTGGACACTGGATCGGCATTGACGGTCATAAATAAGAAAGATTACGGAAAGTTATTCCAACATATTCCCCTACAGGATACGGGGATTATATTGAAAACATACACGGGGCAAAGAGTGTACCCCATCGGGAAAATAGAGGTTGCAGTGGTCCACAAGGGCGAAGACAGTCAAATAATGGACTTATATGTGATATCTGAAGGAGGTCCTCCACTACTAGGACGGGAGTGGATTAGGAAAATGAATATGGACTGGCATTTCCTACAAACAATAACGAGTGAGAACTCGGTGAAGATAGTCGGCCCAGACTCTGGAACGGATGATGGTAAGCCCAACTCAGGTGCAAAAGACAAAGTTTCAGCACAGAATTCCACTGAGCAACAACAACATAGTTTAACTGTGGATTCTGAGTCTGGCAAGTCTACTGATGTGCCCATTTCTGAGGGACACCGGGCTCGAACTCAACTCCATTTCAAACTACAACAGCAATTAGAACAAACGCTTCGCCGTTTTGAGCAAGAGTTGAGTGCAACGAAAGAGTTCTTTGATATAGAGTTGGAGAATCTGGAAAGACAACAGAAGCAGCTGATGGAGAAAATGGAGCAGGAGCACACAAAACGTCTGATGTCAGAGGAGTTAACGGTCAGCCAACTCCTGCATATGCTGAAGGACAGGACTCTGAAATGGGAAAAACTTGAACACGAACTTCAATATTCAAACGAAAGGGGTTCGGAGCTCTCAAAGGTTATTGGAAGAGCTGAGGTGGCAACACAGACTGAGATGATTGCAACAGAGCAGCCCTTGGATGCCAAAAGTACGCTGACTCACGTCAACGTAGAACAACAGACCGCTGAAACAGCTGCTCCGGTAGAGGGATTGAATAGTCCGATCAATCAATCTCCAAAAGAAGTTGAAGTAGTAAAATCTCAAATGAGGTCATTAGTAAACGACTTGCTGAAAGCCCAGAAAAAGCTGGATGAAGAGGTACGCATGAAGAAGTCTCTTCAGGAAAGATGTCTGGACTTGGAACAAAAGCTGGCTAACGCCCAGCTGGGTATGGAGGAAATAGAAGACCCTCTCGCTGGCCTAGATCAGGACGACACCGAATATTACTATGTCCTGTCCTGCCCAACTTGTAACTTCAACTCCCACCATACAGAAATCATGGAGGAGCACCGAAAGTCTACGGAACATCGGGAGAAGATGGCTCTACTACGGAAAAAGGAGGAAGAGAAGGAGGAACTGCGCATGCAGCTGGCAGCTGACAGTGGAGCCCAGAGAGTCTCCAAGAAGCAGAAAAGGAAAAGTCGAAACAGAAGATGACCCATCTGAACCATTATTACCTCTACCAGATCACACACGTGGTCCCTCCGAACGGAGCCAATTCAGTTCGGAAGTTCAAACTGTTAAATCCATGGAAGGACTATTGAATGAGTCACTCCAGCAACGTGAACCGACTACACCAGAGATTGAATCTGTGAACTGT
This sequence comes from Somniosus microcephalus, assembly GCF_052327205.1. NCBI lineage: Eukaryota > Metazoa > Chordata > Chondrichthyes > Squaliformes > Somniosidae > Somniosus > Somniosus microcephalus. Next base: position 120,285,935 of record NC_140997.1, on the reverse strand, counting down.
TTTCCGCAGAGACTGAATCTGTGATCTGTTTTGACATGAAGTTATCTATGTTATTCTGTTATGTAAACCTGAAGTTATATATGTATATATGTTATTACGTTATGTTAAATGGGGAGATGACTGTAAAGCTAAGAAGGGAGGAATGTTGTGTATGTAATATGTGTGCTACTTTGAACCTATGGACAGGACTGCACTACTTGTAGGGCGTAGTGATACGCAGTACCACTCCTGGCCATAGGGGTATAAATAGTACTGTGGGTACTGATCTCCCCTCAGTTCCCGCCTGTGGGCATGAAGTAAAGACCTACGTGCAGTCCCTACCTCCAACCAGTAAAGACCTGTTTGAGTTGTACGTTTAAGTCTTTGTGTTAATTGTTCAATACAATACACATGCTTAACAGGTGGCAACGCTGACTTTCAGCCTTATGCCAGAAGGGCTTACAGACGCCGTGAGAGAGTGGCAGCCCTGGCTAGATGCAGAGGGGGCAACAGGCGTCGCCAACTGAGGCCTTACCCACCCAGGGTATACCGCCAGCAGTCCTCCTATCTGGCCATGTCTGCCGCGATGTGTGTTAGGAGGCTGCGATTCAGAAGGGAGGTGGTTGGCTCTCAACTTCTATGCCACCGGCTCCTTCCAATCCGCTGCTGGGGACATCGCTAACATCTCCCAGTTTGCCGTGCATTGCTGCATCCGCCAGGTGACCGATGCCCTTTTCAGAAGGAGACATCAATTCATCTCCTTCCCCATGACCCTGGACAAGCAGCAGCAGCGTGCAGTGGGATTTGCAAGAATAGCGGGCTTCCCCATGGTGCAGGGCGCCATTGACTGCATGCATGTGGCTTTGCGGGCACCTCTGGAGCATGCTGAGGATTACCGCAACCGGAAGGGCTACCATTCCCTCAACGTACAGCTGGTGTGTGACCACAGGCAGCGCATCCTAGCTGTCAATGCCCGCTTTCCAGGCAGCAGCCACGATGCCTTTATCCTGCGACAGACAACTGTGGCTGACATGTTCCAGGCACAGCCTCACCCAAGAGGATGGCTTATCGGAGACAAAGGCTATCCTTTGTGTACCTGGCTCATGACCCCGCTCCGCGCGCCCACGACCCCTGCTGAAGAGGCATACAACGAGAGCCATCAAGCGACTAGGAACATCATAGAACAAACAATCGGCGTCCTCAAGCAACGGTTCCGCTGTCTCGATCACTCTGGGGGAGCCCTCCAGTATTCACAGGAGCGAGTCTCCCAATTCGTCATCGTTTGCTGCATGCTGCACAACCTGGCTATCCGCAGGACTCAGGCACTGCCACCTCACGTTGGACCACCACCTCAGGAGGAGGAGCAGGAGGAGCATGAGGAGGAGGAGGACGAGGGGTACCAGCCCAGGAGGGAGGCAGAAGGTCCAAGGGCCGCCCGTCGGCGGCTTATTGAACGTCACTTCTAGGCCCCCTGTCAGGGAATGGCTTGTGCCAATGAAAGAACATGATTGCAGCCGCTCCGCAAGCCCTCAGCCGGTTAAGGCAACAAACACTTCAAAGATCAAACATGGACAATGTTAATAAATAAAATGCTTTATTGTACAAACTCAGAGCCCTTCCCACATGAAAACCAAAAACAGACGAAACCCTCAAAAAACACTCAAACACATTACTCGCTCCCACAACCTGGAGAGGATTAACAAAACAGTGCAACTAAAATGGCCGTCATCCTCGGCCTTCGTAAAAAACAAACATCACATCCTCGGCCTTCAAAAAACAAACATCCAATTCTCGGCCTTCAAAAAACAAACATCCAATTCTCGGCATCAAAAAACAAACATCCAATTCTCGGCCTCAAAAAACAAACACAACTGGCCACACATTCGACTTTTTGGCCCGCTAGGGCGATGCCTTGGCCATCTTTGTGTGGCCCCTGCCCGCCCTGCTGCTCCTCCTCAAAGTAAGGCCATTGGCTGCTGCAAGGCTGGGGGCAGGCTCCTGAGGGGCACATGTCGTGACGGCAGATGCCCTTGGGGGTCGGCCTAGTCGAGGTCTGACCGTCGAGCGGGCGGCTGTTGAATGCTGCAGCTGTGGCTGGCCAGCATCAGTCGCTGCAGCAGCTCCTGGCAGCTCCACTGGGGGAGTGGCAGTGGCGGCTGGAGGAATGGGGGCAAGCTGGCGGATGGCAGGTGCTCGCTGGTCACCTGAGACACTGGCACTCGCCCGGGCCAGCACTGCAGCATGCGCACCAATCTGCCGAGGGACAGACCGCTGTGCTGCTGCAGCGCGCCGAGTGCCCTGGCGATGCCTGGCTGACACAGCGAGTGTGGCAGCAGTGAGTGCCCGTGTTGACCTGTTCAGTGACCTCATCAGAGCACCCAGTAACTGCACGGCACCACTGATCAGCTGCCCACTCGCTGCCTGAGCTGCCCCGAATGCCGCCCGACTTGCTGCATGATCTGCCCCGAATGCCGCCCGACTCGCTGCCTGCTCTGCCCCGAATTCCGCCAAACTGATGGCCTGTGAGGCCCCGACATCAGTCACACTCCGAGAGAGGGACTCGATGGCCTCAGGCAACCGTGCCACTACCCCCATGAGCTCCGTGTGCCGGCGCTCCGAGTCCGCGGACAAGTCCTCGAGGCGTTCCATCTCCTCGGCGAAGACCATCTCCGGACTGGAGGCCAGACTCTCCCTCTGGGGAGAAGGCCGCCGAGCTGGCCGACCCTTCCTGCGTTGCTGGACGCCACTGGGCCCAGCAATTGGACTCCCCTCCGACCCTTCCCCCCTCTGGGGAGAAGGCCGCTGAGCTTCCACCCCCCTCCCGCGTTTCTGCAGGCCGCAGGTCCCATGAGCTACCCTCCCCTCCGACACTTCCACCACGCTCCCCTCCAGGGAAGACGTGTCCCCTACATTCGCATGGGTTGCCGCGGCTGAGGGTTCCCCTGATGGGCTGCCTTCCTCTTGCTCCTCCTCCTCCTCCTCTTCTGAGGGGCTGTCACTGGCAAGTTCAGGGACCTCCTCCTCACCATCTGAAAGCAGGAAGGCACAAGAGTAGCTTTAGAGTGAGGAGAGGGCGTCAGCGAGGGATGCATGAGTGGTGGCATTCAGCGCATTGGTCGGACAGTGTCAAAGGATGTAGATCTGATGCGCAAGTGGGACGAGAGAGGTCCAAACGTTGATGTCCTTACCATTGGTGCCCAGAACAGGGTCGGCATCTCCACATGCAACGGGGCCAATCACCCGGCCACCCATGATGCGCTCCACGCGATGTTGCAGCTCGGTGAGCGGCTGGATCTGGGGTCGGCCTCCCCCGGTCGCAGTCCGGCTCTTCTTATTATTGGCCAGCTTGGCCTGCAAGAGAAAGGACGGCCTCTAAGTACAGTGTGTAGCCCTGATCTTGTGTGCACTGCCTCCCATGGGGGAATAGCCTGGCCAGTGTGTTGCCCTGATCTTGTGTGCACTGCCTCCCATGGTGGAATAGCCTGGCCAGTGTGTCACCCTGATCTTGTGTGCACTGCCTCCCATGGTGGAATAGCTTGGCCAGTGTGTTAAGTGCAGAATGTGCAATTGATGTTCATGCCTGTCCCATAGCTGCTGCATGAGGGCTGGCCATTAGGGCTTTCAGGTCCCTTTGCCCATAATGTGAGGTGCACATGCAAGGATAAGGAGGACACTGGAAAGGGTACTCACCCTGACAATCCGAGTGAGGTCATTAAACTTTTTGCGGCATTGGACACCGCTCCTGGGGACCTCGCTGTTGGCTGACACCTTGCTGGCGACATGCCTCCAGGCTCTCCGGTAGACGCGGACCGGCGCCTTCCTGCCATTGTCCGGGTACAAAACATGGCGCCTCTTCTCCACAGCACCAACCAGCACACTCAGATCAAGCTCTGGGAAGTGCTGCGCTCGTTCACGGGCCTTCTGCATGGCTTCAGGCGCTATTTGGGTCCAGCAGCAGTGTTCAGGCCTAGCTGGAGGGTTCCACTATCCAGGGCGTGGCAGCAGACCAAGTTGACCCTTCCCCCTCAAGAGCTGGCCGGCGCCAGGGTGTCTGCTGTCAATCACGAGATGGCCGCACCTGCGCTGCGCCCGGCCTGGGCGCTCTCGCTCAGCACCTCCAGCTTAGTGCCTAAAGAGAGGCGTGCAGCGCCAGTTTTAGCGCTCGAGCAAACTCTTAGGGCGAAGCTAATGAATATCGGAGAAGTGGCCTCGATTTTGCACCGGGCGCAAACTTTAGCGGCCGCCCAACTTTACCGCCCCAAAAGTGGCTACAATGAATTTCTAGGCCCTAATGTTTTAAATACTTTAAAAGTTGCTTTTCATTTCCGGGTTTGCTGTCTGTGGGAATTCTTTAATGTGATTGGCTGCTTAGACAGCTTGTTGGCCAACGTCACTAAAACAAACAGATGATCTTGTCATTTATCTCATTGCTGTTTGTGGGACTTTGCTGTGTGCTAATTGCCTGCCGCGTTTCTTACATTATAACAGTGACTAGCAGGGTATCAGGAGCAGAAGCCTGGTGAGTTTTGCCCTTCCCCAGCTCAGAGATGTTGAAGCCAATTGTGGCATCCCAACTGCTGAAACGGTTATTTGCATCTATACCCACTTCTCTCCTCATGTTCAAACATACAAATATTAGTTCAACTGTGTCAGGTGCTGAGATAGACTAGGAGGGAAACTCTGCTGCATAGCTAACTGCTAGGATTTATGTGTAGACTAGGATGATGCAATAAGAAATGGTTCAGGGTTTCTAAGCATTTAAAAACTACTTGCAGATGCTAAAAGTTGAATTGAAGATTTTTTTTTTAATTGCCATTTGCCTAAAACAGAATAGTCACTTCATTCATTGCTGTGAATTGCTTTGAGACATTTCAAAGTGATAAGACACCATTTGAATACTCATTGCTGTTTGTGGCACCTTGCTGTGCACAAATTGACTGCCACGTTTCCTACATTATAACAGTGACTACACTTTCAGTTTGACATAACCAGTTTTTCTAGCTTTGGGGAAAAGGACCTGGAAAGAGAAGTGATATATTTATTTGCTAAGTTATCAATTAAAAAGTAGCTTTTAACATAGTAAACTGAAAAGATTAGTAAGTGAATACCACTATGATGTATAGATGTTGAAAAACCACGAACACTGCAGAATCTACAACCCTGATGATTGGCACTAACAAGGATCATCCGATAAGGCAGCCATATCACCCGCAGGCGTGCTCAACTCTACCCCAACAATTCTGTTGTGATGTCTCGCGAATGCAAAGCAGATCTGACTGGCAGAAATCAATGGCCCAGAAATTCGGGTCTCCACGGGTGAGTACGCACGGGGTACTCACCCGTAGGCCCAATGGAAGTGCCGGTTTCCTGCATGCACTGCGCATGCGCGGGAAACTGGCACTTCCGTTCCTCTGAACGAAGGGGATCAGAGGTCGAACGCGTGCGCAGGAGGGGCTGCGCATCGAACTTTGGTCTTTTTTACAGGTTTTCCTGGGAAAGTAAGCATGCAGAATTTAGAAATGTGAAAAGCAGGCTTAAGGTCTGCTTTTTACAAGGTAAGTGGTGAATTAATTAAAATTAAAACATTTTTTCCACAGGTTTATTATTTTTAAATACTTTAAAGCAAGGTAAGTTTATTTTTAGCCCCGTTAGAAAATAAAATTATGTTTTCAAAAATTTAAATTATTGTTTAAAACAGTTATTTCATGTAATTTATAGTTTATTTAAAAAATGTGATGTTTTTTAAAAATGTATTTGAAGATTTAGTGCTATTTTGGGGCCGTAGTATTTATAAGTCTTGACAGCACTTCCTGTCAGACTTATGAATGGAGCATTCCCTGCTCCGATTGGCTCCCCATGGCCCACGTGATCCCAGGGTACGCATCGAACTAACTGCGCCCCTGGGATTCGCAAGCACTGCACGCCGGCAGCTGGAGCAGGCCCAGGATCGGAATCCCACGGGGGCCCACAGCTCAACGGCTGGCGTGCAAGGTAAGTGCAGGTCGGGGGCTTGCACCCGCGGGAAGCCCCCGACCCGAATTTCTAGGCCATTAACACAGCCTTGCCACGAGCAGTGAAGTTGACAGTTAAACCTGAAGTTTACTTAAGTAGCTCAAATTTACAGCTCTATCTCCAGAATCAGTTGATTCACTCCAAATACCTGATGTAGTGGCGCTTCTTAGTTTCCAAACAGGCAGCCACTGAGCTGTGGGGCTTTTAACAACGAGTAGACGCGTGTCGAAATAAAACGTTCCCAAACGTAGCTTTGTCTTTTAAACTGTTTACTATAACACTTCACAAACGGAATTACAAAGCAAACACGTATAAACGAACACGGTCAAAAACTGTATTGCTCCAAACCTCACAACTTCTGCCTCCTTCAGCCACGTGGAGTTTAAACTGTAAAATGGCTGCATACCATGTGTGGCTTAGGGACTGTACCATTGTGGCAAGAATGAAGGGGGTGTCTCGGACTATACTACTGGAGCAAGAAAATAGGGGGTTTCTTAATACAATAAGTCAATCAGGTAAATTAACTGTATTATGCTATTTAACCAATATTTTAAAGTATTTTCTTAAGCTTGTATGGCTCTTACATTCCGGCCCCTAATTGACTAGGCACATGAAGCGTATCAATTACTCAAACATAAAGGGCTAGATTTTCAGTATAGGCAGTTTTGGGGCGCTAACTTTAGCGCCCGCCCGAAGTTAGCGCCCGCCCCAAAGTAGCGCCCCGTTGCCGGGAATTCAGTGGCTTCGCCCTAAGAGGTTGGTGGAGCGCTAAAAGAGGCGTTCCACTACTCTCTTTAGGCGCTAAGCCGGCGGTCCAGAGGGATAGCGCCCAGGCGGGGCGCAGCACGGGTGCGGTCATTTTTGCACTGACAGCAGACCCCGTGGTGCCGACCAGCTCTTAAAGGGGGAAGGGACGAATTGGTCTGCTGCCACGCCCTGCACACTGCAGCCTTGCAAAGAGGCCTCAACACTACTGCTCAGCCCCAGGGAGTCATGGCAACGCCAGAGAAGGCCCGTCAGCGTGCCCTGCACTTCTCAGAGGGTGATCTGGACATAATGGTCACAGCTCTGGAGGTGAGGCGCAAGATCTTGTTTCCAGAGAGTGGGAGGAATCCAACCCACCACGACTACACCAAAGCCTGGAAGCAGATCGCCCAGAGGGTGACGTTCACCGGCGAGGCCCCCAGGACCCACAAACAATGCCGTAAGAAATACAACGATCTGACCAGGATTGTGAGGGTGAGTAGCCTTTCCAGTCTCCTCCTCATTCTTGCATGTACACCTGACATGATGGGCAAAGGGACCTGAAAGTCCTTTTGGCCAGCCCTCAGCCAGCAGCATTGGGACAGTCATGAGCATCAAATGGCCATTCGGCACTCTACACTTTGGCCAAGCTATTCCACCATGGGAGGCAGTGCACACTACATCAGGGCTTCACTCTGTCCAAGCTATTCCACCATGGGAGGCAGTGCACACGACATCAGGGCTTCACTCTGTCCAAGCTATTCCACCATGGGAGGCAGTGCACACTACATCAGGGCTTCACTGCGCACTTACAGCCCGTCCTTTCTCTTGCAGGCTAAAGTAGCGTTTAATCGCCAGGCCCGTGCCAGGGGTGGCCGCGCCAAGCTGCAGAAGCTCACTCAGCTGGAGGAGCGCGTGTGTGTGCTCATGGGAGCCCGTGTGATTGTCCCCACAGCGTGCGGTGTATCCGACCCTCCACTGCCCGGCAATGGTAAGGACCTCGCCTTTTGGCCCTCTCGCGTCGCACTGGCCCATCCGAGCTACCTCCTTTGCCACTGTCCCACCAATGCGCTGAATCCCACCAGTCCTAACTCCCTCGCTGACGCCGTCTCCTCACTCTGAAGCTACTCTTGTGCATTCCTGCTTTCAGCTGGTGACGACCAGGACCCTGAGGCTGCCAGTGACAGCACCTCCAACCAGGAGGAGGAGGAGGAGCAAGCCGGACCTTCGGGGGAACAGTCACGTCCCGCAGGAGAGGAGGAAATGCTTGACACCTCCTCACTGGACGAGTGCCTGGAGGAACTGTCGCAGGGCAATGCAGCTTCTGGGACCAGTGGCGTCCAGCCACCCAGCAGCCGTGCGCGTGGCCCGCGGCCTTCCCCCCAAAGGGGGGAAGGATCAGAGGGGAGTGCTGCTGCTCGGCACACTCACCGTCACCAACGCGGCAAGGGTCCCCTAGTTCGGCCCCCTCCTCCCCAGCGGGAGAGTCGCGACTCCAGTCCGGACACCTTCACTTCGGAGGAGGTGCGGAAGCTCGATCAGATGGCCGACGACTCGGACCGGCGCCACACGGAGCTCATGAGCGTGGTGGGGCGCATGCCTGAGGCCATCGAGTCGCTGGCGACCAGTGTGCGCGAGTTCGGGGCAGCAACTGCCGCGACTGGCCGCATGCTAACTGATGCCGTCAAGACCCTGGCGGATGTGATGCGCGCGCACACCAGGACCACAGGGCCACTCACTGCTGCCACACGCGCTGTCTCAGGCAGGCATCGCCAGGGCAGGCGCCGCGCTGGACCATCCCAGCAAGCCGGCCGTCGGCTGATTGCTGCGGAAACTGCAGTGCGGGCCCGGCCGAGTGCCACCGCGCCACAGCACCAGCCAGCGCATCCCAGACGCCAGCTGGCCCACATTGCGCCATCCGTCGCCGCCATTCCCCCTCTGGGGCGTCAAGGGCAAGCGGCTGCAGCTGATGGTGGCCAGGCTCAGGTGCGCCACTCAGGAGACGGCCCCTCGAGGCCCAAACGCCGTGTAGGCCGCCCCCCAGCGGCATCTGGCGGAAGGGCATCTGAGCCTCAGGCGCCTTCCCCCAGCCTCGCAGCAGCCACTGGGCAGAGCTTGCGAAGGAGCAGCAGGCAGGGCAGGGGAGGCAAAATGCTGGCCAAGGTCTCGCCCTCGCGGGCCACTCAGTAGAGGGTGTGGCCAGCTTTCCTTTAATATGGCGGTGGCCATCTTTATTTTGCCCATGGTTGTGCTTTTGGAGGGCTTTTTTTTTGCGTTAGGCCGACGTTGAGGCCCGGTTTCAATAAAGGTGGAGTGGCTCCTCCCCAGTTTGTGGGAGTGAGTCGTTTGTTGGGCTTTTTGTGGGGCCCGTTTATTGTTTTTGGGGATTCATGTGGGAAGGGCTTTTCATTTTTGTGTAATAAAAAATTATCTTTATTCATGCAGTCTCCATGGTTGTTCTTCTTAGTGTTTGTTGGCTTCGCCGGCTGAGGGCTTGCGGAGCGGCTGCATTCATCTTCCCTCATGGCCCCTGGCCATTCCCTGACAGGGAGCTTAGAAGTACCGTGTAATAAGGTGGCGTCGTGCGGCCCTTGGCCCTGGTCGCTCCCTCCTGGGAACGTACTCCTGCTCCTCCTCCTCCTCCTCCTCCTCCTCATGCTCCTCCTGCTCCTCCTCCTGAGGTGCTGGTCCAACGTCAGGTGGCAGTGCCTGAGTCCTGCGGATAGCCAGGTTGTGTAGCATGCAGTAAACCACCACAAATTGGGAGACCCGGTCCGGCGAATACTGGAGAGCTCCTCCGGAGCGATCAAGGCAGCGGAACCGCTGCTTGAGGACCCCAATAGTTAGCTCGATGATGTTGCGGGTGGTTTGATGGCTCTCGTTGTAGGCCTCTTCAGCAGCGGTCCTGGGCGCGCGGAGCGGGGTCATGAGCCAGGTGCACAAAGGATAGCCTTTGTCCCCGAGTAGCCATCCTCTTGGGGGAGGCTGTGCCTGGAACATGTCATGCACAGTACTCTGCCGCAGGATAAAGGCATCGTGGCTGCTGCCTGGGAAGCTGGCATTGACTGCCATGATGCGCTGCTTGTGGTCACAGACCAGCTGCACATTCAGAGAATGGTAGCCCTTCCTGTTGCGATACTGCTCGCCATGCTCCAGAGGGGCCCGCAAAGCCACATGCGTACAGTCAATGGCGCCCTGCACCAAGGGGAATTCCCCGAGTCTGGAAAATCCCAATGCGCGCTGATGCTGGCTCTCCAGGGCCATGGGGAAGGAGATGAATTGGCTTCTCCTTCTGAACAGTGCTTCGGTCACCTGGCGGATGCAGCGATGCGCGCCGTACTGGGAGATGTTTGCTATGTCCCCAGCAGCGTATTGGAAGGAGCCGGTGGCATAGAAGTTCAATGCCACCGTCACCTTCACTTCCACCGACAGAGACGTCCTGCACCTGAGCTTTGGCCGCAGATCTCGGCGAAGCAGGTGGCAGATCTCTGCAATCACCCCCTTTCGGAATCGGAGCCTTTTAACACATCGCGCGGCACTCATGTTTAGGTAGGAGCGCTGCTGGCGGTATAGCCTGACTGGGTAAGGCCTACGTGGCCGACGCCTGTAGCCCCCTCTGCCTCTAGCCAGGGCTGCCCCTCTCACAATGCGTCTGCGAGCCCTACGGACATGGAGCTGCAGCTCCGCGTTGGCACCCCATGCAACCCCCATCAAATCCTGGCAAACACTCTAATTTCCAAATGGCCACTTGCAGCGCTGTTGCCTGAGTCCAAAAATACCTGGCTCTTGCTGCTTGAAACCAGTTAGCTATCCTCCTTGTTGTGTCTCCAGAAATGCGTTGCACAAGACTGTTTTCTGAAAAAAGGATGGCCTTTATACTGGAGAGGACGTTCCCTTTAATTAGCGCCCCCCGGGGCCCGCGCTGGTTGTGTTGCGTTCCTTTTTCCAAACGCTCCGGCCGCCCGCCGCACAATGGGGCGGTCCGACTGAAGTTTGCAATCGGGGCGGCCAAAGGGCGTTGCACGAGGATGTGACGTCATTTTCTGCGCGCGCATCCGGGCGGGCGCTAAACTTTGCGCCGGCGCTAATGGGCAACTTAATTTGGGGCGGGGCGCAAACTGCGCTGCGCCCGGGCGCTACACGCATAGCGCCCGGAAATCACTTCTCTTAAGGCGCTAACTGCTGGCGCAAGCAACTGAAAATCTAGCCCAAAGAGTCATAAACTAATGAGTTCAACATATTTACAATATAAGTGTCCACTTTTTTCGTTCAGGAACTTTTCACGCTGCTTCTTGTAGCAGGCAGAGCTTTGTGATCGGTCTTTCTAGGGTACTGGTCTTGGTTTGCAAACAAACGCGACGAACGACGCCTCTGGAGTCTGGCATGGTCTTAATTATTTTTCCCATCAACCAAGAATTTCTTGGGGCTGAATCATCCACGATTAAGACAATATCTCCGACAATGAAGTTCCTCTTTATTTTGGACCATTTTTGACGCTCCTGTAGCAGAGGTAAGTATTCTCTTGTCCATCTGGTCCAGAAAAGGTCTGACATATACTGAACTTGCCTCCACTTCCGACGGGCATACAGATCTTCCTTTTTGAAGACTCCCAGGGGCATGGCTGGCTGTGTTTTCAACAACAACAGGTGGTTCGGAGTCAGGGCTTCGAGGTCATTGGGATCATCTGATGTCTTAGTTATCGGTCGGTCATTAATGATGGCTTCGACCTCGCACAGAACGGTTTGGAGTCCCTCGTCGTCGAGCGCTTGCTGCTTCAGTACAGAACTGAGTAGTTTTCTTACGGTGCGTATCTGTCTTTCCCAGACACCTCCATGGTGGGATGCAGCCGGAGGATTGAAGATCCACTTAATTCCTGTTTGCATCATGGCTTCCTGTATTTTAAGCCGATTCCAACCTTCAATAGCTTCCCGTAGTTCTCTCTCCGCTCCGACGAAATTAGTGCCATTATCAGAACGCATAATGGACACCTGTCCTCTTCTACAGACAAAGCGCCGCAAGGCGTTAATGCAGAAATCAGTGTCAAGCGTGTGTGCCACCTCAATATGAACTGCTCTGATGGTCAAACAAGTGAAAAGCACACCATATCTCTTGACAAGGCTCCGTCCTCGCTTTACCTTGAAAGGCCCGAAATAGTCCACCCCTACGTTTGTAAATGGGGGCTCGTCTGGTAACAAATGGTCTTCAGGCAGGTCTGCCATTTTCTGCTCCCCAGCTCTAGCGTGTAACCGTCTGCAAACAATGCATTCAGAGAGTATTTTTCTTATTACAGAATTAGCTCCTGGAATCCAGTATCTTTGTCTTAGCTTCGCAAGCACGTGATTCCTCCCACTGTGTCCAATACTCTGGTGTATATGCTGAAGAATGAGAGTAGCAACCCGGAGGTCCTTAGAAAGGATAGCAGGATGCTTGGCCTCCTACATAGATACATAGATACATAGAAGATAGGAGCAGGAGTAGGCCATTCGGCCCTTCGTGCCTGCTCCGCCATTTAATGAGATCATGGCTGATCCTTTAATTCAGTATCCCGTCCCCGCCTTCTCTCCGTAACCCTTAACCCCTTTTGCCCGTAGAAATATATCTAATTCCCTCTTAAATATATTTAATGAGCTGGCGTACACTGCCCTCTGTGGCAATGAGTTCCACAGGTTCACCACTCTCTGAGTGAAGAAATTCCCCCTCATCTCTGTCCTAAATGGTTTAGCCCTTATCCTTAAATTATGTCCTCTAGTTCTGTTCTCACCCGCCAAGGGAAACATTCCTTCTGCATCCAGTCTGTCTAGACCTGTCAGAATTTTATACACTTCTATGAGGTCCCCTCTCAATCTTCTAAACTCCAGTGTGTACATCCCTAAACTACATAGTCTCTCCTCATAGGTCATTCCCGCCATTCCTGGTATCAGCCTGGTGAATCGCCGCTGCACCCCCTCCATGGCAAGAACATCCTTCCTCAGATGAGGCGACCAAAACTGTACACAGTACTCGAGGTGTGGTCTCACCAGTGCCCTGTACAGCTGCAGCAAGGTATCCCTGTTCCTGTATTCTAACCCTTTTGCTATGAAGGCCAGCATACCGTTTGCCTTCTTGACCGCCTGTTGCACCTGCATGCTCGCCTTCAGTGACTGGTGTACAAGAACACCCAGGTCTCTCTGTACTTCCCCCTCTCCCAATCTATTGCCATTTAAATAATAATTTGCCCTCCCGTTCCTGCACCCAAGGTGGATAACTTCGCACTTGTCCACATTATAGTGCATCTGCCATTTATCCGCCCAATCGCCCAGTCTGTCCAAATCGCTCTGGAGCTTCCTGGTCTCTTCCTCTGAGCCCACCCCACCTCCTAGTTTAGTGTCGTCTGCAAATTTGGAAATGCTGCATCCGACTCCCTGATCCAGGTCATTAATGTAAATTGTGAACAGCTGGGGGCCCAGGACAGATCCCTGTGGTACCCCACTTGTTACTGCCTGCCATTCAGAAAATGAGCCGTTTATTCCAACTCTCTGTTTTCTATCTGACAGCCAGTTCCCTATCCACGCCAAAACTTTCCCCTTTATCCCATGAGCCTCAATTTTCCATGCTAATCTTTTATGTGGGACCTTATCGAAGGCCTTTTGGAAGTCCAGGTACACCACATCTACTGGCTCTCCCCCATCTATTCTACCAGTTACTCCCTCAAAAAATTCCAATAGATTAGTCAAGCACGATTTACCCTTTGTAAATCCATGTTGACTCTGTCCTATCCTGTCCCCATTTGCTAAGTGCTCCGCTATTTCATCCTTAATGATGGACTCCAGCATTTTGCCCACAACTGATGTAAGGCTTACAGGTCTGTAATTACCTGCTTTTTCCCTACCCCCCTTTTTGAATAGTGGGGTAACGTTAGCTACCCTCCAATCCATCGGCACTGTTCCCGAGTCTAATGAATTCTGAAAAATCATCCTTAGTGCATCCGCTATCTCTAGGGCCACCTCCTTCAGTACCCTAGGATGCATGTTATCAGGCCCTGGGGATTTGTCCACCTTCAATCCCTTTAGCTTCCTTAACACCATATCCTTAGAGATATTGATTTGCGTCAGTTCCTCCTTTGCCAATGTCCCTATTTTTCCCGATATCCCAGGGAGGTTTTTTGTGTCTTCCTTCGTAAAGACTGACCCAAAGTATGCATTTAGTTGATCTGCCATTTCCTTATTTCCCATTATATATTCCCCCGTATCTGACTGCAATGGACCAACTTTGGTTTTCACCAGTCTTTTCCTTTTGATATATTTATAAAAGCTTTTGGAGTTAGTTTTTATATTTTCCGCCAGCTTGTTTTCGTAAGCTATTTTGCCCCTCTTGATCATGCCCTTTGCCCTCCTTTGCTCTATCTTAAACTGTTCCCAATCTTCCGCTCTGGCGCTTTTTTTGGCTATTTTATACGCCCTATCTTTGGATTTTATGCTGTCTCTAATTTCCCCTGTTATCCACGGTTGAGTCACCTTTTTAGATTTCCTTTTATGCCAGATTGGTATACACAATTTTTGCAATTTTGTCATTCTATCTTTAAATGTTTGCCATTGTTTATCTACCTCCAGTCCTCTCAGGAACGTTGTCCAATCAGACCTACTCAGTTCCCGTCTCATGGCATCATAATTCCCCTTGTTTAAATTCAGGACCTTAGTCTCTGAGTCAATTTCTTCGCTCTCCATTTCGAGTGAGAAATCGATCATGTTATGATCGCTCTGACCCAAGGGTCCCCGTACAACAAGATTACTGATTAGTCCCTTCTCATTGCACAGTACCCAGTCCAATATAGCCTGTTCCCGAGTTGGTTCCTCGACATATTGATCCAGATAACCATCCCTTAAACACTCAAGGAATTCCTCCTCCTCATTATTTTTACTGATTAGGCTAGTCCAATCTATATGTAAGTTAAAGTCACCTATGATGACAGCTGTGCTCTTATTGCACGCTTCTCTAATTTCCCTCGTGATGCCCTCCCTAACCTCTATTTTACTATTTGGAGGCCTATATACCACTCCTATTAATGTTTTTCGCCCCTCGCTATTTCTTAGCTCCACCCATATAGATTCTGTATTAACTGAGTTAATATCCTTCCTTTCAATTGCATTTATCCCCTCTTTTACTAGCAATGCTACCCCTCCTCCCTTTCTTTTTTGTCGATCCTTCCTAAATACTGAATACCCCTGTATGTTAAGCTCCCAGCCCTGCTCACCCTGCAACCATGTTTCCGTAATCCCAATTAGATCATAATTATTAACCTCTATTTCCACAGCTAATTCATCTACCTTGTTCCTGATGCTTCTCGCATTAAGGTATAAAACCCTCAGGCTTTTTTTATGCTCACATTTTTTATGAATTAGTTTGGCCCTTTGTTTTTTGTTCCTCACCCTTTTACCATTTATTTCTGTCTGCCTTTCACTTTCCTCTATTTCACTACATAGGTTTCTAGCCCCCTGCCATACTAGTTTAAATGCTCCCGAACTGCTTTATCAAAAATTACCCCGAGAACATCAGTTCCATCTCTGCACAGGTGTAGACCGTCCCTTTTGTATAGGTCACACCTACCACAAAACTGGTTCCAATGCCTCAAAAATTTAAAACCCTCCCTCTTACACCACTGCTCAAGCCACGTATTTAGCCTAACTATCCTGTTCTCTGTACTCTTACTAGCACGTGGCACTGGTAGTAATCCAGAGATTACTACCTTCGAGGTCCTACTTTTTAGCTTGGCTCCTAACTCCCTAAATTCTACTTGTAGGACCTCTTCCCTTTTTTTAGCTACGTCGTTGGTACCAACATGTATCACGACAACTGGCTGTTCCCCCTCCCCCTCCAGAATGTTCTGCACCCGCGCCGAGACATCCTTGACCCTTGCACCAGGGAGGCAACATACCATCCTGGAGTCTCGGTCGCGACCACAGAAACCCCTATCTATTCCCCTTACAATCGAATCCCCTATTACTATAGCCCTGCCACTCTTTTTCCCTCCCTTCTTTGCAACAGAGCCAGTCATGGTGCCATGAGCCTGGCTGCTGGTGCCTTCCCCCGATGCGTCACCCCCCCCGACAACAGTACCTAAGACGGTGAACCTGTTGCTAAGGGAGACAACCCCAGGGGATTTCTGCACTACCTTCCTGCCCTTGCTCTGCCTTTTGGTCACCCATGTACTGTCTACGCTGGCCTTAACCTGCGGTGTGACCAACTCACTAAATGTGCTATCCACACCCCTCTCAGAATCGTGGATGCTCCAAAGTGAGTCCATCTGCAGCTCAAGGGCCGTCATGCGGTCCCACATGAGCTGCAGCTGGACACACTTCCCGCACACATAGTCGTCAGGGACACAGGAAGCGTCCCTGATTTCCCACATGTTACAGGAGGAGCATGACACAGGTCCGAGCTCTACTGCCATGACTTAACCCTTATATTACTTTTTAATTTTCTAGTTTTAGTTTATTTATCGACTTTTGTTTTCCCGAAGCTTACTTAGACCAATGTATACTGTACTCCTCTTATTCCTTTTTAAACTAACCAAATCCCACTAGTTTTGATTTTACTTTCTAGGAAGGTTTGAGGAAAGTACTTACCAGTTAGTCTTACCTCCCTGGTCTTTCGCTGACTTCCCGGTCTTGTGTCCCCTTGGTCCTACGCCGACTTCCCGCTCCTCCCGGTTCCTGCCCTGCTGAAAAGAAACTGAGACCAAAAAATTTGTGACCTCTGTTTTTAGACAGCTGCTAAAAGACTACTAGGTTAGAGGAGGAGGGTGGGTGGGGTTTCCTACTCTGTAGGAACTCGGGTTTAAGCCACCACCCTCCTTAAATACCTTTCACCTGGGTGCTTCCCACCAGGTCCGCTTCTGAAAAAAAGCTCACGAGCTGGACTTCCGCCTCAGCTGTTTTTTTAAATGGCTTTTTAACTCTCTCCTTCCCTGAGATTGGAGATTGGTGAGGCCTACCTGGGCCTCTGGAGCCTCTTGTAGTCGCTCTGCCGCTCAGCTCCGCCTCCACCCGCTGCCGATGCCGCACTGGGGCCTACCTGGGCCTCTGGAGCCTCTTGTAGTCGCTCTGCCGCTCAGCTCCGCCTCCACCCGCTGCCGATGCCGCACTGGGGCCTACCTGGGCCTCTGGAGCCTCTTGTAGTCGCTCTGCCGCTCAGCTCCGCCTCCACCCGCTGCCGATGCCGCATAGCAGATTTGTTTAGTCTCCCTCCCACCCTCAGTACTCCATCTTGCAGTGTAGAGTCCAGCTTGTAGATATGACTACCTTTCTTGATTGGAGTATTTCGCTGTAAAGCTTCGATTTCTTCTGGGTATCTTTGTCTTTGACTGAAGCAAACTATCTCCATCTCAGCCTTGGCCAAATCCTCCACGGTCAATGAATTCTTACCCAATGTGGTCTTGTGCTGATGCATATACTGCTGTAGAAGCATTCTCTGCTTATCGGGGTTACTTTCAGACTGACTGATAGTGGCTCGGTACTCTTTTCTCTTACCGCTCAGGTGTAGCAGCAACTCTTTCAACCTTAGAAACCATGCAACTGCTTTCCTCAACTGGTGCCATCCTGAGAAATGGTTAACAAGCTTGTTCACTGTGTCAAAGTTCTCTTTCGTAGTTATGAGATTTACTGTGACTGATCTCTTGACTTCGACGTCGTCTTCAGCAATCTGACTTGGCATATCTGGTCTTTCTGGCCATGATCTCTCTGTTTCCAGCAGATAACTTGGGCCTTGTATCCAAGTTTCACTCCTCATGAAGTTTTCAGCCTTCAATCCCCGTGAGGCTTGATCTGCTGGGTTTAATGAGATGTTTACATACCTCCATTGAGATGGTTGTGTAGCTTCTCTAATGGATGAGATTCTGTTTGCTACGAAGGTCTTGAAGCGTATCTTCTCATTCTCTATATACTTCAGCACCGTCGTGCTATCCGTCCAGAAGACAGATTCTTCTAGTGGGAGCTGTAACTCTTTCCGCATCACCTGGTCAACTTTAACTGCAACAACCGCTGCCGTCAACTCCAGTCTCGGGATGGGGACCTGCTTCAGCGGAGCCACTCTGGATTTCCCCATGAGGAAGGCACAATGTTTCTGGCCCTGTTGATTTGTCAGCAAGAGGTAAGTAGCCGTGCCATAGCCGTCCTCACTGGTGTCCGAGAAATGATGTAGTTGAGCCGTCTTTGTAACTCCAAAACTCACAGGCTTGATGCATCTACTGACGTTGAAGCTAGAAAGTTGTTGCAAATCTGTCAACCATCTGAGCCATCTCTGAGCTTGACCTTCTGGGATATCTTCATCCCATCCTCTCTTGTCTCTACACAGCTCTCGTAGCATCAGCTTCACCGGCAGAATGAGTGGTGCCAGGAATCCAAGAGGGTCGTAGATGGAACTGACCACGGAGAGAATCCCTCATCTCGTGGATGGTCTTTCGTTCACCATTATTCTGAAGTTGAACGTGTCTGACTCAGTGCACCATTGTACACCAAGAGCTCTCTCGATAGGAAGGACATCGTGGCTCAGGTCCAGATCTTTGACTTCAGTGGCTCTTTCCTTTTCTGGGATAGACGCTAGAACTGCTCTGCTGTTGCTTATCCACTTAGTCAGATGGAATCCTCCATTCGAACACAGAGTTCTAAGGTCTCTTGACAGTGCGATGGCATCGTCTTCTGTTGATGCGGACTTCAGACAGTCATCGACATAAAAGTTTCTGAAGATTGTCTCCACAGCCTCTGATGGTGCTTTGCCTTTGCCATCTTCTGCAGTTTTTCTGAGAGCGTAGCTTGCACAGCTGGGAGATGATGTGGCTCCGAACAAGTGTACAGCCATTCTACATTCCACCATCGCTTGACTAACGTCGCCATCTGGCCACCAAAGGAAACGCAGGAGATCAGCATCTTCATCAGGGATTCTGACTTGGTAGAACATTGATTCTATGTCTGCCATCATGGCAACGAGCTCTTGTCTAAACCTAGTCAAGACGCCATTGAGGGTATTAGTAAGATCAGGACCTTGAAGCAGCTGGTCGTTCAGTGAAGTTCCTCTGAATGAGGCGGCGCAGTCAAACACTACACGGATCTTTTTCTTCTTTGGGTGATACACACCGTGATGAGGAATGTACCAGACCCTTCCATCGTCTCTGTTCAACTGTTCCTCGGGCACTTTTACAGCATAGCCTTTCGCTATGATGTTTCTCATGAAGCCTTTGTAGTCTTCATGAAAGTCGAGGTTCTTGTTCAGCTTTCTCTTTAGACTGATGGCGCGTTGCTCTGCTATGCAGCGATTGTTCAGCATCTTCGTGGTCTGTCTTCTCAGTGGCAAACCAATGTGATAGTGGCCATCGATGAACTGTGTAGACCTTGTCATCAAATCCATGAACTGATGGTCTTCTTGCGACATCTCTGTCTTTTCCTCGCAGCTGCGTTCTGAAAAGTTTGCGTTGAACTGCTGTATCAACAGCTCTTCAATGCTTGCGATAGAGATGCGATTAACTGTGACATTTTGTCGTTCCTCCTTGTTCGACTTTTTGCCATCATCTCTCCTTAACGGTCCATTGACTACCCATCCAAGGGCTGTCCTGACGGCGTAGGGTCCGTCATCCTTGCTGTTTATCACCTGCCATGGCTCCATAGTTTTGTAGGCATTGGTTCCAATTAATAGGCCAATTTCTGCTTCAATGTATGGGAGACGCACCTTTTCTAGGTAAGGCCATCTATCCACATCCTTCTGCAGGGCTAAGTTCCCTATTCTAACAGGAATCTCCCTCTGTGTGAAAACATTAGGCAGGTCTATGAAGTCCTTCTCTTCAAGTCCACACACTTCTAAGTCTGACAGGATATAACTTTGCATTGACTTCTCATGACCCATGGTGCGTAATAGGATTTCTGTTCTTCTGCCTCTAACGTTCAGCTGTCGCATGAGTGATTCTGTGCAGAACGTTGCTGAACTACCTGGATCCATGAAGGCGTAAGTCTCCACAAGCTTCTCGCTCCTCTTAGACTTGATCTTTACTGGTACGATGGCAAGAATACAATCACTGTCACCAGCCCCAGTGAGTCCACAAGTCTCTGGTTCTAGCGACACCAGAGCACTTGAAACAACCTTCTCGTCGGTATTGTTTTCTTCACTCTTCTTAGAGACTTGTTCTTCTTTATGGATATGCAGCAGACTGGGATGTTTCCGAGTGCACTCTCTGCATGTTGTTCTTTGCTTACAGTTTCTACTCAGGTGCCCCTGAGAGAGACATCCAAAACATAGGCCGTTGTACTTCAGGAATTCGATTCTGTCCTTATGTGGCTGTGCTTTGATGTCACTGCAGAAATCCAATGTATGATTCTTCTGGCAGAATAAGCATGGCTTCTGAAAGGCATTAGCAGGCGTCACTGTGCTGCTCTTTTTGGGAGATGAGCTCTGGGGCCTTTCTTCCTCGGCCTGAGTGACGATAGTTGCAAAGCTGCTTCCCCTGGAACCACCTTTCCTGAGAGTCTTTGATTCAACAGGCTTGGCTTTCACTCTTCCATCGGTGGTCGGGCTGGCGTCCTGGATGTTTCCAAACAATGGGTCCCTAGCAATTTTAGCCTGTGTGTCTATGAAATTCACTAAGTCTGCAAACCTGGCTCTACTTTTCCGTCTCTCCATTATCTCAAAGGCTGTTCTTCTCCAATGTTCTCTCATCCTGTAAGGAAGCTTAGAGATGATGATTCTCATAGTCGTAGGATTGTCCATCTCTTCCATGAATTCAACATCCTCCATGGTGTTGCGACATCCTATGAGGAAAAGAACATATGCGTTCAATGCCTCTCCGTCCTCCGATCTGATCTGTGGCCACTTGGTAGCCTTTTCAATATATGCAGTGGCTATCTTCAGCTCGTTACCATAGTGCTCCTGCAGCAACTTCCTGGCTTCTATGTATCCCCGGTCCGGTCTCATGTGTTCACAGCTTCTGACCAGGTCTTGTGGTTTACCACTGGTGTACTGTCCCAGGTAGTACAACTTATCACTGCTGCTCTCTGTTTTGGAGTCAATGGCTTGTTCAAAGGATCTGATGAAGGGCTTATACTTGAGTGGGTCGCCTTGGAACACTGGTATGCCTCTTTGAGGGAGTCGAAACAGATTCTGTTGTTTTACAAGCATCTCTGTAATTTCGTTCTGACGTTGCATCACTCGGTATAGGCTTCTCCCTGTGTCTTTAGGCCTCTGGTGGTCATCAGCAGGGTCTAGTCTAGACCGTCTGACGTCTGGGGTAGCATCACGTGCTCCTGTTAGTGGAGAGGCCACTCTTCCACGCTGTAATGCCAGGGGATTGCCTTCGGACTCTCTTGTAACTCTTGAAGGTGCCCTGGATCCAACTCTATGTGACAACATTGACTGGCAGTATTCGCTCCCGCCGTCCCGTGAGCCTTCATAATCTTCATACGCACTCAACTTGGTGTCTGAGACTGCGATAGCTGTTTTTATCTCCAGCTGTTCTTTCTTTGCCTGCACCTGGGCCTGTTGGGCCTGCAGTTGGGCCTGTTGGGCCTGCACTTGGGCCTGCAGTTGGGCCTGTTGGGCCTGTTGGGCCTGCAGTTGGGCCTCTTGGACCTGCAGTTGGGCCTCTTCCCGTTCAAGAGCTTGCTTCTCCGCTAAAGATGCTGCGCGCGCCATCAACGCCGCCCGTTCAACCTCCTCTCTCATGCGTCGCGACGAGCTTGTGGTAGAAGCGACTGACCTGCGTCCAGAAACAGAGCTACCTTCTTTTCGATTTTTGCTCGGTCTGGCGGAAGTCTCTGAAATGCTATCGTCTGGTCCGACTTCATCGTCAACTTTATCTTTCTCTGCTGTATCAGCATCTTGACGAATCTTTAACATCCACTGTTCTGTGGCCTTGATATAGTCCTTAATGCTGGTTGATTTAAGATCAAACCAGTTGTGCTGATCAGCGTTTCCCTCTTCTTCAGACAGAAGTGCTAATACATCTTCATTGAGTACATTAAATTCTTCATGCAGCTTGGAGAAATCGTAATACATTATGTCTTCAGCTTTCTTAATATTAGCATTATCTTCCATGAGACGATCAATTATCTTCATTTTTCCAGTTATCTGAGCTAATTTAGCCTTCCTTGCACTTATGCTTCTATGTAACTTCTCTTCCATTGCCTTTGGGGGGAGCTTTATTTCCCTCTTTTGGCCAGCAATCCTTCTGGCTGGGGGAAGTTCCTGGCTCCGTAAGGCCTCGGCCATTTTACCCGCAGCTCTTATTTAGCTTCTCAATAGAATGAACAAAGCAAGTAACAGTCACTGTACCTTCGCTTTCTTATATTGTCGTCTGGCTCCGTGACCATTCATGTATACGTTCGCCGACGATTCCGTCCTTTCCTTCTTAGGGAGCAAGTTTTTGACTAATGTAGTGGCGCTTCTTAGTTTCCAAACAGGCAGCCACTGAGCTGTGGGGCTTTTAACAACGAGTAGACGCGTGTCGAAATAAAACGTTCCCAAACGTAGCTTTGTCTTTTAAACTGTTTACTATAACACTTCACAAACGGAATTACAAAGCAAACACGTATAAACGAACACGGTCAAAAACTGTATTGCTCCAAACCTCACAACTTCTGCCTCCTTCAGCCACGTGGAGTTTAAACTGTAAAATGGCTGCATACCATGTGTGGCTTAGGGACTGTACCATTGTGGCAAGAATGAAGGGGGTGTCTCGGACTATACTACTGGAGCAAGAAAATAGGGGGTTTCTTAATACAATAAGTCAATCAGGTAAATTAACTGTATTATGCTATTTAACCAATATTTTAAAGTATTTTCTTAAGCTTTTATGGCTCTTACACCTGATTTTGATAAAGGTACTAACACACTGACTTGTAAAAGTAAGTTCTGCCCATTGAGTGGTACAGGGATAGAACACAGCTTTGCTCTCTCAACTTGATCTGATAGGATGCCAGCCTTTGCCCCCTCTGTAGTGGAGAACTTTGCATCCCGTTCTGTTACACAATATCTTACATCATTCCCTCCTACAGATCTATTCCTCCTCTTTCTCAATGACATGGGTTCTAGCCCCCCTCTCTGATTGTGAGATTTGCCATGTTCTCAGAGAGGAGGAAGCTGTTTGAGTAGAATTCAATACACGGCTTACTGTTATCAATAACAAGCTCTTTCCAAAACATCTTTCGCTGACTTTAACTGATGAGCTGAGCTGAGCTGGCTGATTTTTGATTGGTGTATTTGTGAAGATTCTGTATTTCACCTACACAGATTCCCACATCTGGTGAGGCCGGTATAAACTAAAGTAACACTGTCTTTGCAAGCTCGCTACCGGATCAAGTTCAGAGGTGCATCTGTGCAACCAGATGAAGCACTCTAATTGATTTTACCCTCAATAACATTGCAGTTGAACAGCGCTAAATAGAATAGATTTTAATTTGCTCTTGCCATGCATCCCCAGCCTGAACCAAGCTTTTAATGGCTTAAAGCCTTCTACCAATAAAGCAGATCAATGTTCTCTGGATCCTGTTTGGCATTCCCAGTACAGACCCCTTCAGATGAAATTCTGGCCCTGACTGGGTCCCATGACTATGCAACACTGTTTACAATAAGGTGTGCCTGGAAACCTAACAGTCAGATCTCACACACCCAGCATCTACCAATTAATCTGCTACCTCACTTCGAAAGGAAATGCAGTCTGACTATGTGTTGATGTGATGAGAATGAGGCTGGAGCTCTGGATAGGTGAGGGAGGGGTCAACAGTCATTTTGAATGGGGCTGTACCTTAGTGGCACAGGGAGACAGATTCACGGGGCACAACAATCGAGTGGGCCACAAATCACCAAAAATCAAAACACTCGTAAGCAAAAAAAAAATCCAAGCTCAGCTATTTAGTAAAAATACCCCGCTCCCCTCCAAGACTGTGACCTCACTTACCTTTTTCTTCAGCCAGGCCTGGCCTGGCCTGGACTACCCCATCACTATCTACCCTCTCTGATATCCTGCACTTCACAAGGCCGAAACGCTTTAAGCTGCCCCAGGCCTGAGAGCTGCTTCCTGGCTGGTGCAAGAATGCTGCTCTTTCATTGACCCAAATGCACCAACGAAGAAAGAACTTCTCAAGGCATCGGGAGTTTGTAAAGACGAAAACAACTGTGGACCAGTTTGAAGGACCTCTTGGATACTGTCATTTTAATACATATTGTATGACTGTGAGGATAGAATGGCATTTCCCAGGCAGACAGCCAAGGACAGAAAATTGTCCAGTCACTGTCACTGACAGAGCCTTTCATCATCTTCAGAATACCTCAGGCAACAGTGACCTGCCAGGAAACTCAGCACCTACCTCATTTGCCCAGAACTTGTTATAGAATCATAGAATAATACAGCACAGAAGGAAGCCATTCAGCCCATCGTGCCTGTGCCGGCTCTTTGAAAGAGCGATCCAATTAGTCCCATTCCCCTGCTCTTTCCCCATAGCCCTGCAATTTTTTTTCTTTTCAAGTATTTATCCAATTCCCTTTTGAAAGTTATTATTGAATCTGCTTCCACCACCCTTTCAAGCAGTGCATTCCGGGTCATAACAACTCGCTGCATAAAAAAAAATGTCTCCTCATCTCACCTCTGGTTCTTTTGGCAATGACCTTAAACCAGTGTCCTCTGGTTACTGACCCTCCAGCCAGTGGGAACAGTTTCTCCCATCTACTCTACCAAATCCCTTCATAATTTTAAACTCCTCTATTAAATCTCCCATTAACTGTCTTACATTGTTTTAAGTTATGCTGTTGGTAATATTAGAGAAGAGATGTGTGTTTATTGTAACTCTTCCACATGGGGGATGTGTGAGTCCTCAGCCTGACCTCACTGATGAAACAAAAGCCTCTGTTCAAATCCGCTGTTAACACAGGGCTGGTTTTCATGTCGGCCATGCCCTACGTGCACCACTTTCCATAGTATAACATACAAGAAGTAGAAACCTGCAACATGTAACCTCTGCCACAGTGACTCACATTGCTGCGAGCCTGTGTCAGCTTGGAGTGTCAGAATAAAATTCAAATGATGCAGGAGTGACGTTATATCATCTCCCAGGTGTCATCCTTGGCTCAGTGGTAGCTTGCTTATTTCTGAGTCAGAAGGTTGTGGGTTCAAGCCCCCACTCCAGAGACTTGAGCACATAATCTAGGCTGACACTCCAGTGCAGTACTGAGGGAGGTGCCATCTTTCAGATGAGATCAGTCTCAGGTGGATGTAAATGATCCCAGGGCACTATTTCAAAGAAGAGCTGGGGAGTTCTCCTGGTATCCTGGCCAATATCTATCCCTCAACAAAAATCACTAGAACAGATTATCTGGTCATTTATCACATTTCTGCTTGTGGGAGCTTGTAAATTGGCTGCTGCACTTCCTACATTACAACAGTGACTACACTTCAAAAAGTACTTCATTGGCTGTAAAGCGCTTTGGGACATCCTGAGGTTGTTAAAGGCACTATATAAATACAAATCTTTCTTTATGTCTTTTGCTGTCCTTTACAACAATACAGTGTGGCTTCCAATTCACACCCATATTAATGGCCTCCCAGGGATGTTGGGGCATCAGCTGCAGGTGAAAGATGATTTAAAGGGTAAAGTAACTCGAAATGCTTTTCTTAATTCTTATGGAGTATTTTTTTCCACTGCCAGTTGGGTTTTTATCAATCTTTGTGGTAATTTCTGTGCTGTTTATGTTTTTTCTTTCATTTCTGTTGTTGCCACCAATTGGGAGGAGGAAGACAAAGAGGAAGAGAAAATCTCATAGAGGGATGTTGGGCAGCCAGGCTGTGCCAGAGACGTTCCGTACCTAGCCCAATCTACAGGCAGTAGTGCTCATACTTCACTTTAGAAGAAAGAAAAAAAGAGAGAATGAGAGAGAGAAAGAGAGAGAGATGAGAGAGAGAGAGAAAGAGAGAAAGAAAGAGAAAAAAAGAAAGAAAAAAGAAAGACTTGCATTTCTATAGCACCTTTCACGACCTCAGAACATCCTAAAGCGCTTCACAGCCAATGAAGTGCTCCTGAAGTGTAGTCAATGTTGTAATGTAGAAAACATGGCAGCCAATTTGCACACAGCAAGATCCCACAACAGCAATGTGATAAATGACCAGACAATGGCCCAGAAATTTGGGTCCCAACGCGTGAGTACGCACGGGGTACTCATGCGTGGACCTGATGGAAGTGCCGGTTTCCTGCATGCACTGCGCATGCGTGGGAAACCGGCACTTCCGTTCCTCTGAACGAAGGGGTTCAGAGGTCGAACGCGTGCGGGCGGGAGTCTGCGCGTGCGCTTTGAACTTACGTTTTTTTTACAGGTTTTCCCGTGAGGGTAAGTCTTTAGATTTTAGAAATGTAAAAACCAGGCGTAAGGCCTGCATTTTAAAAGGTAAGTGGTCAATTAATTAAAATTAAAACATTTTTTCCACAGGTTTATTATTTTTAAATACTTTAAAGCAAGGTAAGTTTATTTTTAGCCCTGGTTTTTTATAAAATTACTTTTTCAAAAATTTAAATTATTGTTTAAAATAGTTATTTAATGCAATTTATAGTTTATTTAAAAAGTGTGATTTTTAAAAAAAATTATTTGAAGGCTTACTGTTACTTTGGGGCCCGTATATACATAAGTTTAGACAGGTCTTCCTGTCAATCTTATGAATGGGTTTTTCCCTCCTCTGATTGGCTGCCCGTGGCTCACATGATCCCAGGGGATGCATCGCACTAACTACGCCCCTGGGACACGCAAGCACAGCGCACCGGGAGTTGGAGCAGGCCCTGGAGCAGAATTCCACGGGAGCCCAGAGCTCAACTGGAGCTGGGGCCAGGAGCTGGGGTCAGGAGCTGGGGCCAGGAGCTGGAGACAGGAGCTGGGGTCAGGAGCTGGGGCCAGGAGCTGGGGTCAGGAGCTGGGGCCAGGAGCTGGGGTCAGGAGCTGGAGCCAGGAGCTGGGGTCAGGAGCTGGGGCCAGGAGCTAGGAGCTGGGGCCAGGGGCTGGGGCCAGGAGCTGGGGCCAGGAGCTGGGGTCAGGAGCTGGGGTCAGGAGCTGGGGCCAGGAGCTGGGGTCAGGAGCTGGAGGCAGGAGCTGGGGTCAGGAGCTGGGGCCAGGAGCTAGGAGCTGGGGTCAGGAGCTGGGGTCAGGAGCTGGGGCCAGGAGCTGGGGTCAGGAGCTGGGGCCTGGAGCTGGTGCCAGGAGCTGGGGTCAGGAGCTGGGGCCAGGAGCTGGGGCCAGAGGCTGGGGCCTGGAGCTGGGGCCTGGAGCTGGGGTCAGGAGCTGGGGCCAGGAGCTGGGGCCAGGGGCTGGGGCCTGGAGCTGGGGCCAGGAGCTGCGGTCAGGAGCTGGGGCCAGGAGCTGGGGTCAGGAGCTGGAGCCAGGAGCTGGGGTCAGGAGCTGGGGCCAGGAGATAGGAGCTGGAGCCAGGAGCTGGGGTCAGGAGCTGGGGTGTAATGAAATCTGTTTGTCTTGCCTGTATTTGTTTTGCACTCATGTATATTACCCTCCCCCACATGGTGTATAGTTTCACTTCCTTTTTCCTGACTAACCTGGAAGGTTCCAGGTCTTGGCTCTTGGCTCCGCCCCTGACTTCTCTTACATAAAGATCCCAGGATCTGTATGACTCATTCCTGTGAGCCAGTCGGTGTGTTGAGATGTTAGCTCTGATCTTAGTGATTAAAAGCCAACTTGTTTAAGTTAATAACTTCTAGTTTTGTGGTTATTGAAGGCACATCAATTTTAATCACTAAAGAATACTAGGATGGATCGACTCCTAAAACCAGAGCGTCTGGACTTGGATCCACATTCTGCTGAAGCATCAAATCAATTTGGACACTGGCTCAAATGCTTCGAACTCTTCGCGAGGGCCTCAGCCGCTAGCGAGGTAGATAAACTGAGTCTACTGACTACTCGCGTTAGTCATTGGATTTATTCGTTCATCCGGGATGCCACCTCTTACACGGAGGCCATCACTATCCTGAAGGCCCAATACCAGAGGCCAGTAAACGAAGTGTACGCCAGACATCTGCTGGCTACACGCAGGCAGCGACATGAGGAATCAATGGACGATTTCTTACAGGGCCTAAAGGACTTGGTCCGGGACTGTAACTGCAAGGCTGTGAAGGCCAACGTGTACTCTGACGAATTGGTCCGCGATTCCTTCATCACGGGCCTCAAATCAAATTATATCCGGCAGAGACTGCTGGAGAAGGAGGTCCTGGACTTAAAAAAGGCAGTGGCCACTGCGCGATCGCTGGACGTGGCCCAGAAAAACTCTGACTCTTATTCTTCCGGCCATGTGGCCCTCACCGCCTCGTGCGCGCCGAGCGGGCCGCCATCTTCGAATCAGCCATCTTCCCCATCCAGGTCTCAGACCAGCTCTACACCGCCGGAGTCCCCACACAGAAGTTCACCCAGGAGTCCTACTACAGCGGCAATGTCTCGAGGCCCGAAATGCTACTTCTGCGGCCAGGCCAAGCACCCCAGACAACGAAGCCCAGCGAAGGACGCTACATGCTTCAAATGTAAGAAAAAGGGGCATTTTAGCAAAGTCTGCAGGGGGAATCCGATTTCCAACTCTGTCACCGCCTCGTGCGTGCCGTGCGGGCCGCCATCTTGGGATCTGCCATCTTTTCCCGACTCAACGGCTGCCCAGGGCCCAACAGTGGTTTCGATCACGGTGGATCAATCCAGGCCACACCCGTTGACAAAATCCATGATGGACATACAGGTAAACGGGAATTTAACGAAATGTTTAATTGACTGTGGGAGTACCGAGAGTTTTATCCACCCTAGCCTGGTACGGTGGCACTCATTAACGGTAACCCCTACACGGAGCAGAATTGCTATGGCTGCTAAGCCCCACACTTCGGACATTTTGGGCTACTGTGTGGTAACACTGACTGTAAAAGGCACGGACTACAAGGATTTTAAACTCCTCGTGATGCCAGAACTCTGCGTTAATGTAATCTTGGGCCTGGACTTCCAGTGCCACCACGAAAGTGTCACACTAGCATATGGCGGGTCCCAGCCGCTACTCACAGTCTGTGGCCTATCAACCTTAAAAATCAGCCCGCCCTCTTTATTCGCTAATCTCGCTCCGAACTGTAGGCCCATACCGACCAAAAGTAGACGGTACAGTTTGGAAGACAGAAACTTTATCAAGGCGGAAGTGGACAGACTCCTGCGGGAAGGCATTATTGAATGCAGTACCAGTCCGTGGCGTGCCCAAGTAGTCATAGTTAAAAATAGCGAAAAGAAACGGATGGTAATTGACTACAGCCAGACTGTTAATATTTATACCCAGCTGGACGCCTACCCTTTACCCCGCATATCAGAAATGGTCAACCAGATTGCGCAATACTGAGTCTTCTCGACTATCGACCTCAAATCCGCGTATCACCAGCTCCCCATTAGAACGGAGGACCGCCCATACACCGCCTTCGAGGCGAACGGGCGCCTCTACCATTTTCTCAGAGTGCCCTTCGGGGTAACAAATGGGGTCTCGGTCTTCCAACGTGAGATGGACCGCATGGTTGACGAGAATAAACTACAAGCTACCTACCCCTATCTGGACAATGTCACTATCTGCGGGCACAACCAGCAAGACCACGATCTAAATCTTGCGAGATTTTTAAAAACTGCCCTAAAGCTGAATCTAACCTACAACGAAGACAAATGTGTCTTCAACACAACCCGTCTCTGTATCCTCAGCTGTGTGGTGGAAGATGGGGTAATTGGACCGGACCCTGACCGATTACGCCCCCTAAAGGAACTGCCCCTGCCACACAATCCCAAAGCTTTAAAAAGGTGCCTGGGATTTTTTTTGTATTATGCCCAATGGGTGCCCAATTACTCTGATAAGGCCCAACCCCTCATTAAATCGACATCCTTCCCACTATCAGCTGAAGCTCGGGAGGCTTTCGCCAGTATCAAACAGGACATTGAAAGGGCTGCACTGTGTGCAGTGGACGAAAGCATTCCCTTTCAAGTCGAAAGCGATTCGTCAGACTTTGCCTTAGCTGCGACCCTCAATCAGGCTGGGAGACCTGTGGCCTTCTTCTCCCGAACCCTTCAGGGACCTGAAATCAGGCACTCTTCTGTCGAGAAGGAGGCACAGGCTATAGTGGAGGCAGTGCGGCACTGGAGACACTACCTAGCCGGCAAACGTTTCACCCTGCTCACCGACCAGCGGTCGGTGGCTTTCATGTTTAATAACAAACAAAGGGGGAAAATCAAGAATGACAAAATACTCAGGTGGAGGATCGAACTATCCACGTTCGACTATGATATTATGTACAGGCCGGGAGCCCTTAATGAACCCCCAGACGCCCTATCGCGGGGAATGTGCGCCAGCATTCATACGAACAAATTACAGGGTCTCCACAACGACCTCTGTCACCCAGGGGTCACCCGACTATACCATTTTATAAAGTCCCGCAATCTGCCCCACTCCATCGAGGAGGTCAGGGCAATGACCAGAGCCTGCCGCATCTGTGCGGAATGCAAGCCTCGTTTCTACAGGCCTGACCGTGCACACCTTATCAAAGCCACACGGCCATTCGAGCGCCTAAGTCTGGACTTCAAGGGACCCCTTCCCTCTGCCGACCGTAACGTATACTTCCTCAATATCATCGATGAATATTCCCGCTTCCCCTTCGCCATTCCCTGCCCAGACATGACCAGTGCCACAATCATCAAGTGTCTCTGTAATCTATTCTGCATGTTTGGCATGCCGAACGACATACACAGCGATAGGGGGACGTCATTTATGAGTGACAAACTGCGCCAGTTCTTGCTCTCAAAGGGGATAGCCACTAGCAGAACCACTAGCTACAACCCCCGGGGTAATGGGCAAGTGGAAAGGGAGAATGCTACTGTTTGGAAGGCTGTCACGTTAGCCTTAAAGTCAAAAGGCCTTCCGACCTCCCGCTGGCAGGAAGTCCTCCCAGACGTGCTCCACTCCATAACACTACCCCTCACGAAAAGATGTTCGTTTTCCCCCGGAAATCCACCTCGGGCATATCTCTACCCGCGTGGCTGACGTCTCCGGGGACAGTACTATTGCGGAAGCACGTGAGAGGCCATGAAACGGACCCCCTTGTGGAAAAGGTACAGCTCCTCCATGCAAACCCTCAGTACGCCTATATCGAATACTCTGACGGGCGAGAGGACACTGTTTCCATAAAAGACCTCGCTCCCTCGGGGAGCGGAGAGAACGATGAGAGACTACCCGAGGAAGACCTACACCAAAAAGAGACAGGACGCCCAGAGGTATCAATACCCAACTTTAACCTGGAAGACACTGCGGAGGCCCGGACAGCGGAGGAATCAGAATCCATTCCCCTAGAGGCACCCCAACCGGCTTTGCGCCAATCACTGAGAACCGCAAAACCTCCTGACAGACTCACTTATACAAACTTTTAAGAAACATCACCCCGATGGACTAAATCTAAAGAAGGGGTGAATGTAATGAAATCTGTTTGTCTTGCCTGTATTCGTTTTGCACTCATGTACATTACCCTCCCCCACACGGTGTATCGTTTCACTTCCTCTTTCCTGACTAACCTGGAAGGTTCCAGGTCTTGGCTCTTGGCTCCGCCCCTGACTTCTCTTACATAAAGATCCCAGGATCTGTATGACTCATTCCTGTGAGCCAGTCGGTGTGTTGAGATGTTAGCTCTGATCTTAGTGATTAAAAGCCAACTTGTTTAAGTTAATAACTTCTAGTTTTGTGGTTATTGAAGGCACATCATGGGGTCAGGAGCTGGAGCCAGGAGCTGGGGTCAGGAGCTGGGGTCAGGAGCTGGGGCCAGGAGCTGGGGCCAGGGGCTGGGGCCAGGAGTGGGGTCAGGAGCTGGGGTCAGGAGCTGGGGCCAGGGACTGGGGTCAGGTGCTGGGGTCAGGAGCTGGGGCCAGGGGCTGGGGCCAGGAGCTGGGGCCAGGAGCTGGGATCAGGCTGGGGCCAGGAGCTGGGGTCAGGAGCTGGGGCTAGGAGCTAGGAGCTGGGGCCAGGGGCTGGGGCCAGGAGCTGGGGCCAGGAGCTGGGGCTAGGAGCTGGGGTCAGGAGCTGGAGTCAGGAGCTGGGGTCAGGAGCTGGGCTGCTCTGTCACTCGCCTGCAGACCTGTGCCTGCATCGTCAGTTTAATTTAGTCCCATCTTCTTTCAGTCTTGGCAAAGGCTTTCCCAAAGGCTGCCACTTACTTTTAATTCTTTGCATCCATTTACCTTTCACCTACACACAATCTCCACTCCCTACCCATGTTCAAATCTGCACCCGGATCTTTACATAACCATGCAGATGAGCAGACACACAAAAATTGAGTTCCACTAGTGCATTACCTTTCATAGATTTGCATTGTGTCTACAACACAGAAACAGGCCATTCAGTCCAACTGGTCTATGCTGGCAATTATGCTCCACATGGGCCTCCTCCCACCCCTCTTCATCTAACTCTATCAGAGAAACCCTCTATTTCTTTCTCCCTCATGTACTTATCTAGCTTCCCCTTAAATGCATCTATGCTATTCACCTCAATTACTCCTTGGGGTAGTGAGTTCCACATTCTCCCCACTCTCTGGGTAAAGAAATTTCTCTTGAATTCCCGGTTGGTTTTATTAGTGACAAATTATATTGATGCTTCTAGTTATGGACTCCCCCACAAGTGGGAACATTTTCTCGACGCCTCTAGCAAGATTTGCACCATTTAAAACTGATCTACACCAGCACACATAAGTTCTCTCCATCATCTCGTTATTCTCTTAAGTATAACAACAACAACTTGCATTTATATAGCACCTTTAACATAGTAAAACGTCCCAAGGCGCTCCACAGGAACGTTATCAAACAAAATTTGACACCAAGCAATATAAGGAGAAATTAGGGCCGAGGACCAAAAGCTTGGTCAAAGAGATAGGTTTTAAGGAGCATCTTAAAGGAGGAAAGAGAGGTAGAGAGGCGGAGAGGTTCAGAGAGCGAATTCCAGAGCTTAGGTCCCAGGCAGCTGAAGGCACGGCCACCAATGGTGGAGCGATTAAATTGGAGGAGTGCAGATATCTCGGAGGTTGTGGGGCTGGAGGAGATTAGAGAGATAGGGAGGGGCGAAGCCATGGAGGGATTTGAAAACAAGGATGAGAATTTTAAAATTGAGGCGTTGCTCAACCGGGAGCCAATGTAGGTCAGCGAGCACAGGGTGCTGAGTGAACGGGACTTGTTGCGAATTAGGACACGGGCAGCCGAGTTTTGGATGACCCCAAGTTTATGGAGGCTGGAAGATGGGAGTCGGGCCAGGAGAGCGTTGGAATAGTCGAGTCTAGAAGTATGTTCTTCATCGTTTCTTTATAAATCCATATTAAGTCAGTTACATTTAGAAGGATATCTGCAGGAAACTAGTAGGGAAAGTTTAATTTGAGCTCACACTGAATGACCTCACACAATCACAAATGATCTCCAAGGTACAGCATTTGCCGCAAGAGAACTAATGGCACTAAGCTGCTCAATCTGGTTCTTTGACTAGTTAGATGCACAGGAGAGCAAGATAAATAGAACAATGAGCCAGTCCTCTGAAAAGCAATCTGATTTTAAAATATCTGAATGTCCTTGTCTTCGAATATTCCCTTCTGGTTCAGTGCTTCAGTACAGATCCGAGATAGCTATGGCTGGGACATGAGATTAGGAATGTTTCATATTTTAACTATTTTTTTCCTGGAACACTTTCACATCTGTTTTGAGAAGTAACTTGCAATTACGTAGAGCCTTTCACAACAGCCTAAGGCACTTTATGAATTACTTTTTTATTGAGGTGTTGTCATTGTTGTAATGGTAGAAATGCATAGCAAGGTTCCACAAACAGCAATGAGATAAATGACCACATAATTTGCTGTAGTGATGTTGGTTGAGGGATAAATATTTGCCAGGGCACCAGGAGAACTCCCCTGCTCTTCGAATAATGCCATGGGATCTTTTACATCCACCTGGGAGGGGAGACTGGGCCTCGGTTTAATGTCTCATCAAAAAGACGGCACCTCCAGCAGTGCAGCTCTCCCTCAGCACTGTGCTGAAGCGTCAGCCTAGATTATGTGCTCAAGTCTCTGGAGTGGGGCTTGAAGCCAAGACCTGGTGGCTCAGAGCTGGGATTGTTACCCACTGAGCCCCGACTGATACTGTTTTGGTAGCTGTGTGTCAAAGCAGGTTATATATTCTAGAGAAGTTGCACGAGATTGTCAATATATTAATCACTGGGGATCCTTACACCAACACTGGCTAACTTCTTTGCTTCAACTTATACTTTTGTGTTTGCATTTTGTGTGCTGACCCCATTCCTGATGGAAGGGTTGAGTTAGGTGAAGGTGTAGAATACACTTTCAGATCCCTTGTCAGCTGATGGACCTCCATTTGGTGATAGGATGCTCCTCAGTGAAAGACTGCAGAGTGACGCATGAAGTTCTAGAGCATACAAGTAAGGGATTTTGTTCTCTTTCCACAATGCTACATAGAAGCATAGAAGATAGGAGCAGGAGTAGGCCATTCGGCCCCTCTAGCCTGCTCCGCCATTCAATGCGATCATGGCTGATCATCCAAGTTCAGTACCCGGTCCCTGCTTTCTCCCCATACCCCTTGATCCCTTTAGCCTTAAGAAATGTATCCAACTCCTTCTTGAATATATTTAATGAATTGGCCTCTACTGCCTTCTGTGGTAGAGAATTCCACAGGTTCACCACTCTCTGGGTGAAGAAATTCCTCCTAATTTCTGTCCTAAAAGGCCTACCACTTATCCTTAGACTGTGACCCCTGGTTCTGGATTCCCCGACCATCGGGAACATCCTCCCTGCATCTAGTCTGTTCAGTCCTGCCAGAGTTTTATAAGTTTCAATGAGATCCCCTCTCATTCTTCTAAACTCCAGCGAGTACAAGCCCAATCGACCCAATCTCTCCTCATACATCATTCCTGCCATCCCAGGTATCAGTCTGGTGAATCTTTGCTGCACTCCCTCCATGGCAAGAACATCCTTCCTCAGATAAGGCGACCAAAACTGCACACAATGCTCAAGATGTGGTCTCACCAAGGCCCTGTACAACTGCAGCAAGACATCCTTGTTCTTGTACTCAAACCCTCTCGCTACGAAGGCCAACATACCATTTGCCTTCTTAACCGCCTGCTGCACCTGCATACTTACCTTCAGCGACTAGTGCACAAGGACACCCAGGTCTCGTTGCACTTCCCCTTCTCCCAATCTATTGCCATTCAGATAATAATCTGCCTTCCTGTTTTTGCCACCAAAGTGGATAACCTCACATTTATCCATGTTATATTGCATCTGCCATGCTCCTGCCCAATCACCCAACCTGTCCAAATCATCCTGTAGTTTCTCGGCATCCTCCTCACAGCACACACGCCCACCCAGCTTTGTGTGGTCTGCAAATTTGGAGATATTACATCTAGTTCCCTTGTCTAGATCATTAATATATATTGTGAAAAGCTGGGGTCCAAGGACCGATCCCTGCGGTACCCCACTAGTCACTGCCTGCCACTCGGAAAAAGACCCGTTTATTCCAACTCTTTGCTTTCTATCTGCCAACCAGTTCTCTATCCAAGTCAATACCTTGCCCCCAATCCCATGTGCCTTAACTTTACACGCTAATCTGTTATGTGGGACCTTATCGAAAGCCTTCTGAACGTCCAAATACACCACATCCACTGGTTCTCCCTTATCTGTTTTACTAGTTACATCCTCAAAAAATTCCAGTAGATTAGTCAAGCACGATTTACCTTTTGTAAATCCATGTTGACTTTGTCCGATCCTGTCACTGTTTTCCAAGTGCTTTGCTATTCCATTTTTATAATGGACTCTAGCATTTTTCCCACTACCGATGTCAGGCTTACTGGTCTGTAATTCCCCGTTTTCTCTCTACCACCTTTTTTGAATAGTGGGGTAACATTAGCTACCCTCCAATCCATGGGTACTGTTCCAAATTCCATCAAATGTTGGAAGATGATCAGCAATGCATCTACTATTTCTAGGGCCACTTCTTTAAGTACCCTAGGATGTAGATTATCAGGCCCTGGGGATTTATCGGCCTTCAATCCCATCAATTTCCCTAACACCATTTCCCTACAAATACTAATTTCTTTTAGTTCCTCCCTTTCATCAGACCCTATGTTCCCCGACATTTCTGGGAGGTTATTTGTGTCCTCCTTTGTGAAGACAGAACCAAAATATGTATTTAATTGGTCGGCCATTTCTTTGTTCCCCATTATAAATTCCCCTGATTCTGACTGCAAGGGACCTACGCTTGACTTCACCAATCTTTTTCTCTTCACATATCTATAAAAGCTTTTACAGTCAGTTTTTATGTTCCCTGTCAGCTTACTCTCATATTCTATTTTCCCTTTCTTAATTAATCCCTTTGTCCTCTTTGTTGAATCCTAAACTGCTCCCAATCCTCTGGATTACTGCTTTTTTTGCCAATTTATATGTCCTCTCCTTGGACCTTATGCTATCCCTAATTTCCCTCGTTAGCCACGATTGAGCCACCTTTTTTGTTTTATTTTTATGCCAAACAGGGATGAACAAATTCTGTAGTTCATCCATGCGGTCTTTGAATGTTTGCCATTGCCTATCCACCGTCAACCCTTTGAGTGACATTCCCCAATCAATCCTACTCAATTCGCGCTCAGACCATCGTAGTTTCCTTTATTTAAATTCAGGACCCTAGTCTCTGAGTCAATTACTTCATTCTCCATCTTAATGAAGAATTCGATCATATTATGATCGCTCCGACCCAAGGGGCCTTGTACAACAAGATTGCTAATTAATCCTTTCTCGTTACATACCTGCTCTATAACTCCCCAAATCTGGAGCTCCATGACACCAACTGCAGTTCTGGGGTTTTTTTGGTCTATCTTTATCTTCTCATTTTCTGAGTAATAAGAGGTCTGGATATTTAGCCATGTATTTATATAGTAAATTTCATGTCATCCCAAAGCACTTTACAGTTAATTAATTACTTTTAAAGTATATTCATTATTAGTTGTTATGTAGGCAAACACACAAGGCCCTACAAACAGCAATGAAATCAATGGCCACTCCGACAGTGCAGCGCTCCCTCGGTACTGCACTGGAGTGTCAGCCTGGATTTTGTGCTCAAGCCTCTGGAGTGGGGCTTGAACCCACGACCTTCTGACCCAGAGGTGTAAGTGTTGACCCTGAGCCAAGATGATACATTGTTGGCATTCTCACCTCTGAGGCAGAAGGTCAAGAGTTCAAGCTCCGCACCTTTCTGACTCCGAGGTGAGTGTACTAACAATTAATTTATTTAGTTAGTTATACACTGTAGTGGGACTATAGAGTTAGCTGTGTATCACCTCTCTTGATCAATGACTCACTTAGATTACAGAACTTTTTCATTGATGAAGATTTGTGTGACAATATTAATTCAAGGTTTTGCTATCTTACCAACTGGTTCAAATATATTGAAAGCATATTCTGGCTGTCCATAACTCAACGGTATCTCAGACTGCTTGTGGTAATTATGAATGTGTACTCTTCTGCAAACTTAGTGCAATAGATTCTGATGGAAAGTCCATTCTGAGACATTAACCTGTCTTCACTGTGCATTTCCAGCTTTGTCTTTGCATCTCTACTTAGTGAAACTACCTGCTGAAGATTTGTGGCCTGGTATCAGATGTTGGAGTGTCATGGACTGGCATATCTGGTGGGCAATAATGGCAGGTGCTGCTGTGCTGGACAACGAAGCCATTTCAATGTTGTCAGAGCAAAGTACAATGAACCACTCTCCAGGGTGTTTGAATGTTAGCATTCCTCACGTGCCTCTTAGACATGGAAATCAAGTTTTGCATCATTACATAATTGGAATTGCCATTCCACATGAACCTCTGCTTCTGTGCTTATTAAAACCTTGAGCCTCTGCAATAGG
The DNA here is from genome assembly GCF_052327205.1 of Somniosus microcephalus. Classification (NCBI taxonomy): domain Eukaryota; kingdom Metazoa; phylum Chordata; class Chondrichthyes; order Squaliformes; family Somniosidae; genus Somniosus; species Somniosus microcephalus. The sequence continues at coordinate 120,248,273 of NC_140997.1, read as the reverse complement.
TCAGTTCATTTTCACTTGTCCTGGCCAACATTCATCCCTCAACCATTATCACCAAAATAGATTAATTGGCCATTGTAGGGGAACAAGTAGAATTGTCCTTAACAAGACTTCTAGGATGTCTTACTGGCTAAATGATAACAATCGAAAATAGATTCCACCGGCCATTTCACTATATGGTGCTTCGGTAGTGAGTTACCTAATGTCTTCCTTGTGCAGGGCATAATTAACTTCCTAAAGTTCTAAGTTAGGTGAACATAAAGACAAAGGCCGCAATTTTCTCATCGGTGTCGAGATAGGGGCGGGTCAGCTGATTTTTGGCTTCCAGTCCCGCCCCCAGCTGCCTCCACTCTACAGACGTGATTTTCCCTTAATTGGCCTTGTCCTGCGGGCTTACCGGCCAATTAACCGGAAGCGGGCCTGAATTACGTCATTTGATGACGTGTCATCTGCTGGTTTCCATAAAGGGACCATGCACAATTTTATTTTGACAGTTGATTTTTCAGTGTTTGACAGCATTGAGGTGCTGAAAGTACTGACAATCACTGCACAAAGGTGAACTCTTGCACCCAGGTTCTCCAATGGCTCCCTCCATATGCTTATGGAGGTAGTCTCTAGGGGGTGGTGTGTGGCCAGTCAGTTATGCCCCTGACTGCCTGTGAGCGGTTCGAATCGCTCCCACACCCCTGGGTTCTCGACACCGGACTTAGGTGCAGGCGGCGATCCAGGAAAAATTAGTAGACAATTGGTTTGGTCCAAGAAAACCGTGAACTTTATTAAAACGATGATAAAAATTACAAATCCTGAGAAATCACTGTGTAGTCACAGGCTTATCAAAAGAATACACTTAAATGGGACTGGGGAACACATGGCACATCGAGGGAAAACAACTACATTAACAATCCCCTCATCCTTATCCCACCCCTATACCTAACTAGATTAAGCTAAGAGGAGCCAGGAATTCATGCTCACCAAGTCAAAATCTGCTGAGTTAAAATGGTTGTGGGGCTTGGGGTTTGCCCTTTGTGCTCTCTGGGGCCTGCCATCATCACGTGGTCTCAGGGCGCTGCAAGGGCGTCGTCCAGGTAAAGTACCCCGAGATTAAAGTCTTTGCTTGGGTACTTTACCTCGCAGGGATGATGGTTCTTTTCCTTCGGGTGGCAGCAGGTGAATTTTGCATGAAGATAGTCACAGGTTTAGCTGGATTGAAGGCCCGATTATTCGAAGCGTTCTTCAATCTTCTTCCAATTCGTCTCGTCTCATCTCATCTCATCTCGTCTCATCTCGTCTCATCCTGTCTCATCTGGCCTGGTATGCCCGTGTTTGCCTGGAGCGGTACCGGGCGTCCCTGATGGATTTGGGGAAGACACAGGCAGTGGCCAGGTAGCAAGCGCGGGAGGAAGAACAAGAGGGCGTTGGTTACCGATGGGCCTACAATTATACTCCTTCCGAAGGCCCTTATCTGCGCGCCAAATCAGGTCAGTCTATTGTCCACTTTAGGCGGGCTTGTTTAATATAATTATACCAATCTAAGTTAACTGGCTTTAGATGACCGTTTATCGCACCTGATGGCCCCGATGTCCGGGTTGTATTGTCATTAATGCATTTTAATCGGCCTGTCCAGCCTTGGTGGCTCCTTTGAGCTGTTTCCGATTATTTATGCGGACAAACTAATGGCCTCATGTTTAGGCCTAACTGGGCTTGTACTGTTTCGATCTGATGCAATGCATATTCAGTGTTTGCTTAGCTGTCTGGCTTTTCAAACACCAAGTCCTTTTCACAGAAATACATTTTAAGTTTCGATTTCCCAAAGCTGCCTGTTTGTGCTCCAGAGTCCATGCTTTTAAAATCTTACAGGCTTTTGGTCACGAGGTGCGGACGCCATCTTTTTGGGTACCCCTTTTAAAATTGTCCATACAGGGTCCCTTTTATTAATAACCTTGGGGGAATGTGGGAATTTTGAGAACCTTACAGTCACAGTATGCAGGAAGGTTCTCTTCCCTTCCAAGGGCGGAAGAGACCTCCCCAGGAGACCAACTTACCTTGAACCTCCACCTGACCCTCTCTATCTACTTTATCACTTCCCCATCTCACTAGCCACCACTCACACTCACCCTGATACTACTGCAAGCATACAAACTAACAACACACAAAGGTAGGCACTTGAGTGGTTTAGCCAATGTCCATGTGAAGTTTCTGGTAATGTGTTGTCATACAGTGAAATCTCTTTTTGAAAAAGTGCCCCTTATTGGACAGATCTGAGCACACATTGAGAAGTGTCTTACTGAGTTCCAGTGATTGTTCAGTCACAACTCCCCCCCACCCCCGCCCCGCTATGTGGTGTGTGTGCATGGAATGGCTTGGATATTAAAGGGATGCTTCACGGTGCTGGTGTGGGATGGTGTCAACCTGGCACATCATGTGGCAACCAGGGTTTACAGCATCAAGTGAAGAAAGTCTGGCCATGGTGATGCCATCGCAGGCCTCCCAGCCAGCAATTTTGTCAGGGGCTGATGCCCTGTGTCCAGTGCAGCATCAGGTGATGGCGGCTGAGGTCGGTGATGTTGGTGTTGGGGATGATTGTGGAAGGATTCGGAGGACCAAGCTCTGATTGTTTCATTGGCTCTGATGTTGCTGGAATAGATAGATGGCAGCTGCAGGTGAGATGACAGAAGCGATCTGTCACTGGTGAAAGAGGTTCTCCCAATGAGGTGGCACTGACATACAGTTGGATTTAAAAACTTGTAAGCTAAAGAAATCTGTATGTGTATTAAAAATGCAGTAACCGACATTTTCTTTGCTCTGAAACTCACCATGTGCAACATAGCACCCTTGACACCACTTCTGCAGCTGCCATCTTTTCACAAACATCAGAGCAGACTCACAACATGCCACACTTACCTGGCATGTTGTCCGGACATTGTAAAACCTGACCCAGAAGCTGGAAAATTGAATAAGACCCTGAAAACTGCATACAAGTACCTGTCAATAGGCAGTTAAATGTCTTTAATCCATTTCCCGCCGCTAGGTGTTGGATCCATTCATAAATCGAGGATCTGACACTTGGGAAGGTTGTGTGTGTAATGATCAATAACATGTCATTCTAGTGTGGTACACTAGATGGAGCCGTAGAGCTGTATATTTAGTTGTATGTGTTTAAGACTACACTACCCACGATGCACTAGGCTACCCAGAAGGCAGTAGTCAAGATGGATGCCTGCACACAGAAGTACACATGCTGAATCTCAACAGATGCTGTACCTAAAGAACAGGTACTCAATAAAGTGACTAGCAAAAGCTAGCTGTTCATAATAAGAATGCCTAGTTATTAATGAACATAACATGGTACCAGGATTGGTGAAGATCTGCTCAAAATTGTGAAATGCGACATGGAGAATTTGAAGCCACCGGAGTTTTTGAATCTCACGGGAAATGTCGACTACAATTGTCGGGCTTTCAAACAACAATTCGAACTCTACATTGCTGCCATCGGGTTCGGTATGAAGCCAGACGCAAGGAAAATAGCACTGCTGCTCACGGTGCAGGCCCACAGGCGATAGAGGTATTTAATACATTTGTATTTAATCCAGAGGAGAACAGAGAAAAATTAGACGATGTGCTAAAGAAGTTTGATACACATTGTTCTCCCAAAAAGAATGAGACCTATGAAAGATACATGTTCCGTTCACGGACACAGCGGCAAAATGAGACTTTTGATAGCTTTGTGACCGATCTGAAACTGAAAGCACAGACATGCAATTTCTCTGAACTGAAAGCATCCATGATTCATGGCCAGATTGTGTTTGGTATTCAGGATAAAAAGGTCAAGGAACATCTGTTGAGAGAAACCGAACTGACATTGGAAAATGCTGTAAAAATATGCCAAGCCAGTGAGCTAGCTCGACAGCACGTGAAGACTTTCAATGAAATCAATAATGATGCAATTGTAGTTAGTGCTGCTGTCAGTGCTGTGTCCCACAAAGGGAAGAAACATAGGCAGAACAGAAATGAAAAGCAATCGGAGGAAGGAATTTTTAATTGTAAATGCTATGGTTACAAACACCAGTTAAAACAATGCCTAGCGTTTGGAAAAATATGCACAAAATGTCATGGAAAGAATCACTTTGCCAAACAATGCTTTTCAAAAGTAAAAACAAAGAAAGGGCAAAAAGTCAATATGATTGAGGACACTGAATTAAGTGAGACATTTTTTGTATGAATGGTGTCAAGTGACAATGTCAAAAATGATACAGAAAATGTGCAGCCCTCAGATATGGACAATGCTGAACATAACGTCAATGCAGTAAAAGAGGACAAATGGATGATCCCACTGCAGGTAAATGAAGCATTAGTTACATTGAAACTAGACACTGGGGCAAAAGCAAACTTAATCAGTATGAGTGACATAAAAAATGTGAAAGAAAAGCCCAAAATACAAAAAAAGTCAGTACTACTGAAGGACTATAATGGACAGAAAATAGATAGTTTAGGTGTATGCAGACTTAAAGTGACAGTCAAAGACAAAGTACATCATCTCATGTTTTCTGCTGTGGCTGAAGGACTTGATTCACTACTGGGTGACAAAGCTTGTGAGGACTTAGAACTGGTCAAGAGAGTCTACCGTGTAAACTGTGCCATAAGCAGACCAGATGACTCAGTGGATTCTGTAGTGAGTAATTTCCAGGATGTGTTCAAAGGATTTGGAGTTCTACCATTCACTTACAGATCCAGCTAAAGGAGGATGCTCAGCCAGTGGTACATGCTCCACGAAGAGTTCCAGCACCCCTGCGTGACCGGCTCAAGAAAGAACTGGACAGAATGACCACACTAGGAGTCATCAGGAAAGTCGAAGAGCCAACAGACTGGGTTAACTCCATGGTATGTGTAAAGAAAAAGAACAATGATCTAAGAATATGCATGGATCCAAAGGACTTAAATGCAAACGTAAAACGTGAACACTACCAGATTCCCAAGCGAGAAGAAATCACCAGTGAAATGTCAGGTGCCAGATACTTTACAAAGCTCAATGCCTCACAAGGATTTTGGCAACTAAAACTGGATGAAGAGAGCACCAAATACTGTACCTTCAACACACCATTTGGCAGGTATTGTTTCCTCAGAATGCCTTTCGGGATAATATCTGCATCTGAAATCTTTCATAGAGCGATGGAACACATAATTGAAGGTCTGGAAGGAGTTCGGGTCTATGTTGATGACATCATCATCTGGGGCTCCACACTGAAAGAACACATTGAGCAACTGACTAAAGTGCTACAGAGCATACGCCGGAATGGACTGAAGCTCAACAAAGCCAAGTGTCACTTTGGTGTCCAGGAAGTCACTTTCCTAGGAGATATTCTATCTGGTAAAGGAATTGAGCCAGATATGGAAAAAGTAAACGCCATACTCAAAATGCCCCGACCCACTGACAAAAAAGGAGTGCTACGCATCATGGGGATGATAAACCTCATTGGAAAGTTCATTCCTAACTTGTCAGCCAAGACAACCTGTCTGCGAGGCCTGCTACATAAAACAAATGAGTTTGCATGGACAGAAAAACATGAACAAGAGTGGATGAACCTCAAAACAGTGCTGACAACCACACCTGTACTCACTTTCTTTGACCCAACAAAGAGAATCAAAGTGTCAACGGATGCATCAAAGGATGGTCTAGGTGCGGTCTTGCTACAAGCAGAGGGTGAAGATTGGAAGCCTGTTGCCTATGCCTCCAGGTCTATGACTGATTCTGAGTGTCGATACGCCCAGATTGAAAAGGAATGTCTAGGCTTGGTAGTTGGACTAGAAAAGTTTCATGGCTACATATATGGACTTCCCACCTTCACAGTTGAGACAGACCACAGCCCACTGGTTGCCATCATTAAAAAAAATCTGAATGAGATGTCTCCAAGGATTCAACGACTCATGATGAAGCTGCAAAGATATGACTTTGAACTGATCTACACACCAGGCAAATACATAGGGCTGGATTTTCCTAAGCCCCTGGAGTTGGGTTGGAGGCGTGCGGGCGATAAAAATCGGAGATCCGGGGGTCCCGACCCCATCCCGCCTCCAACCCGCCTCCATCTCAATTTCATAGGAGTCGGGTTGCCGACAAGTGCTGGAACCCGACTCCCAGAGGCGGGAAGGGATTAAAGGCAATTATACTGCCTGTTAACAGGTAGTTAACAGGTAGTTTTTTGCCTATTCGCGATTTTTATTGCTGGTTTATGGGCTTCCCGACAGCTCCAAACCATGAAAAGTTTTCGAGGCGGGACGTGGGTCTGAGGTCTTGGAGGGGTCGAGATGCCCAGTGTTCAGGTGAGTGAGGGGTGCAGGAGTGCAAAGGTAAGTGTTTTGCAAGTGTTTAAAGTGTTTAAATAAGTTTAACTTACTTTTACTTACCTTTACAGGAGTCCTGCATTCCGGTGTCGGGAGTCGGCTGCAAGAACCACAGAAGCTCCGATTTAAAAAAAAAAATCAGCTTCTTGGTTTCTGCAGCAAAATGATTTTAAAGTTATCCTGAGAAAGGACTGAGGCTGAGTTAGCAGTTTTTCAGTGCTTGACAGCTTCAAACAGCTGTTAAACACTAATATTTCATCTGCCAAAAGCTTTTGACAGATGAAATGTCAATCTCTGACGTCACCTGTTGCTGGGTGGCCCTTAATTGGCCTGCTGAGCCCACAGGGCGGGCTCAACAAGGTCAATCAGAGGAAAATCCAGTGGGTTGGCCACATCTCCATGGAGGCGGGACAACAAGCCCGAATGTGGGTTTCCCACCTCCAACCCGCCCCCGCCTGATCGACTTAATCTTTGAGTATAAAGTAAAGCTTTGAAAATGTGTTGACTGTTTTGAAAATGTGTTGACTTTTGTGAAAATGTTTATGTTTATAGAGCACTAGCAAAAGTGTTACTGATATAATTTTATTGTTTTTCTTGAAAGTTGATTGATATTGATTTTGTTAACCTCAAAGAAAGGGGGATGTAATGATCAATTACATGTCATTCTAGTGTGGTACACTAGATGGAGCCGTAGAGCTGTATAGAGCTGTATATTTAGTTGTATGTGTTTAAGACTAAACTACCCATGATGCACTGGGCTACCCAGAAGGCAGTAGTCAAGATGGCTGCCTGCACACAGAAGTACACATGCTGAATCTCTACAGATGCTGTACCTAAAGAACAGGTACTCAATAAAGTGACTAGCAAAAGCTAGCTGTTCATAATAAGAATGTCTAGTTATTAATGAACATAACAGTGTGGAAGCAGGTTGACGGCATGTTCGGGACCCGCCATCAATCAAAACGACTTTAACCTCTGACCCACCTCCAAACCCGCCCTCTGAGCACCGGCAAAATCGCGGCCAAAGCGCTTGACACACATCTACACAGTGAAACCTATGATTCTCATTCACTTGATGGGGAGATGGATACAAAGAGACCACAACAATCTCCTGATCCAAATGAAACTGTTAGACCACCTTTGCGAAAAACATTTGCGAGCTGAGAACCAATCTATGCTCATGCCAAATCAAACAAGGTTGATGGACACCTGAAGCCTGTGTTCTGTATCTGACACTATCAATAAGGCTGTCTTGAGATAAGAAACTTCAAATCATGTTTTTAAAGAAGTTTGAATTATGGAGGACTACAATAAGATCCCAGTTAGGAACTAGGAGGTATATCTGGACACAACATTCACAGAGTTTACATAAAGTAAGACACAAAAGGATGAGAACCAACTGAATCTGGTGCTAATGGTTCATGAAAGACTGTCATGGCTGCCACAAGTGCTGAAATAGAACTGGTCTCCAGTCCCCACTCTAATAAACACTACAGATATTCTAGGATATAAGTGAACTTTGTATGTAATAGGGAGAATAAACCCAGTCACACAACATTCTAAAAACTTCGGTCACATGATTTTGTCAGCCTGGCTTGTAGGGCCATACCCTTGAAATGAGGGAACCCTGAGCTGACTGTCCCCAGAGCCCATGAATTCACGGTAATTGTCCTGTTACTGCTGGAACACACTGAAGGCAGCAACACATATGGATCAGCAGTGTGCTGATCGGTCCCATCGAATCAGTGGCAGCTGGCTATACAGGGATCAAAACCTAGAGCGCATCTGCAACACCTGCCCTGGCAGTGACACCTGACCTAGTGGGAAAGCTCAGGATAGGGTGCTCGAAACCCCTGCACCCCTCGAAAGGGCTGTGAACCTGAGTGCAATCCAAAGTGAATGTTCAACCTAGAAAACTCCTTCACATGTCGAATCATAGAATCATAGAATGGTTACAGCACAGAAGGAGGCCATTCGGCCCATGGAGCCCGTGCCGGCTCTCTGCAAGAGCACTTCAGCTAGTCCCACTACCCTGCCCTTTCCCCGTAGCCCTGTAATTTTTTTTCCTTCTGGTACTTATCCAATTCCCTTTTGAAAGCCACGATTGAGTCTGCCTCCACCATCCTTTCAGGCAGTGCATTCCAGATTCTAACCACTCACTACGTAAAAAAGTTTTTCCTCATGTCGCCTTTTGTTCTTTTGCCAATCCACCTTAAATCTGTGTCCTCTGGTTCTCGACCCTTTCGCCAATGGAAACAGTTTCTCTCTATCTACTCTGTCCAGACCCCTCATGATTTTGAACACCTCTATCAAATCTCCTCTCAACCTTCCCTGCTCTAAGGAGAACAACCCCAGCTTCTCCAGTCTATCCACGCAACTGAAGTCCCTCATCCCTGGAACCATTCTTGTAAATCTTTTTCTGCACCTTCTCTAAGGCCTTCACATCCTTCCTAAAGTGTGGTGCCCAGAATTGGACACAATACTCCAGTTGAGGCTGAACCAGTGTTTTATACAGGTTCATCATAACTTCCTTGCTTTTGTACTCTATGGCTCTATTTATGAAGCCCAGGATCCCGTATGCTTTTTTAATCGCTTTCTCAACCTGCCCTGCCACCTTCAACGATTTGTGCACAAATACCCCCCAGGTCTCTCTGTTCATGCACCCTCTTTAGAATTGTACCCTTTAGTTTATATTGCCTCTCCTCGTTCTTCCTACCAAAATGTATCACTTCTCACTTTTCTGTGTTAAATTTCATCTGCCACGTGTCCGCCCATTTCACCAGCCTGTCTATGCCTTCTTGACGTTTATCACTCTCCTCCTCACTGTTCACTATACTTCCAAGTTTTGTGTCATCTGCAAATTTTGAAATTGTGCTCTGTACACCCAAGTAGTGCAACTCCTTTGTCTTGTGCCTGCCACATCCTTAACCTTCTGGAGATTAGATTGAGAAATCTCCAACACTTCCACCTAGCCTCCACAAAACCATCTTTCCCATCAAATGGAAGCTGAATTGGATGCTGTTGAGATTCCTAAGGCAGAGTAGAAAGGTTTAGCCAGGCCACATATGTAATAAAATACCAAGAAACATGGACGTAGACTCCAAGTCAAGGGCCTGCATCTGGTCTTCAACAAGAGGCAAGAAATCCTTTCTGAAAAGAAAACCCTGGCTAGACAAAGCCACTCACATGCCTGGTGACAGACCACATGTGCTTGGAGAATGTTGGCTCCAAGATGTCCACATGTTTGAATCTTGCTCGAGTGTTTCAGAATAAGCCTTTTAAGTAACTGACTTTGCACAACAAGACAGGACTTAGAAAGTGACACAGAATTTGCTACCAGAACCTGGTCCAGAGGGTCTGCTGATCCAGGCTGTATCCCATATAATAAGGGTAGAACTCATTTAAAAATAGCAGGCTGTGCTTGGTGCTACTGGCACTCTGGGAGAATCAACAGCTAGTCCCTGAGCTTTAAAGGCCTCAGTAAATCTAGATTATAATGTCAAGAGGAGGGAATGTAGATGATGAATATGAGGGGGCCAAGGATGGAACTTTAGGCACTATGAGAGGACTGCATGAATGTGGAAAGTGAGACAGATGATGTGCAGGCTGCATTGGGACAGGCAAGAGTGGCTCTTGTGAAGGTGAGCCATGGAAGAGAGGACATGGAGGACAGAGTGATGGGCCAAGCCAAAAAATGCAACGAGGGATAATGAACGACAATCACAAGAGATTCACTGGTAACTAACCAAGGTGATCTGGAGGCCACAGCAGTGCAGAGTCTAGATTAAAGGAATCCAAACAGCGAATGGGTCAGAGAGGTGAGCATGAAGTCGGTTGGGAAATCCGACGAAAGGGATTTAAACAGGGAATGGCTGGAAGAGGTGAGCGCAGAACTGGAATCATAAGCTTCTCTTATTGCGGAGTCCCCTGTAATGTCTCTTCTAATTTCCGCATTACTTTTGTTAACGCTGCCTAAAGCATTTTACGGTAAGGCTCCCCTTATTAGTTCCACCACTGGAGAGCTTTTTATAATAAGCAGTCTCTCCTATTGCTTCTAACATTGGAAAGAGACAAGTCATTTGTCTTTTTCTTATATAATAGGCAAATAGATTAGGATAAAAGCAGAGGCTGTAGCTGATCGTCCTGAGGGAAAGTGACTGCAAAGTACCTTGAATAGCAGGAGGAGGAGTTTTGATCAATTGTTTTCACTTTTCTCCCTTCCTTGAAGGAACTGAGTGTTGATGTTTGATTCCATAGGTGCTAACAATGTTTCGGTACTTGGCTCCACTGGCCATTCTCATGAGTGAACCCAAACAGCAAGTACTGGCAGGTTATCTGACAAATGGGAGGCATTTCAGCCAAACCCAATACAGGTACTGACTTCCCCCACTGTTCAGCAAGGGCCATTGGATAGTGATCAGAAAGAAGAAAGAAAGACTTGGATTTCTATAGCTCCTTTCACGACCACTGAACGTCTCAAAGTGCTTTACAACCAATGAAGTACTTTGGGAAAGTAGTCACTGTAGAAAATGTGGTAGCTAACTCACGCACAGCAAGCTCCCACAAACAGCAATGTGATAATAACCAGATAATCTGTTTTTGGTTACGTCAATTGAGGGATAAATATTGGCCAGGACACTGGGGATAACTCTCCTGCTCTTCTTCGAAATAGTGCCATGGAATCTTTTACATTCACTTGAAAGAGCAGACGGGGCCTCGGTTTAACGCCTCATTCGAAAGACGGCACCTCCGACAGTGCAGCGCTCAGCGCTCCCTCAGCACTGCACTGGAGTGTTAGACTAGATTTTGTGCTTAAGTCCCTGGACTGGGACTTGAACCCACAACCTTGTGACTCAGAGGCGAGAGTGCTACCAACTGAGTCACAGCTGACACTGCTATCAGCAGAGAGAACTCTGGCTGATCATTCCTCTTCCTACCCCAGAGGTGCTGGGAACTTTAAGCAACATATTTTTGTGGCAGATGTAGAAGGCAACGGGGCAGGAATTGATATTCATTACGTACACATGACAGACCAATTTTGGGGCACAAGGTTGTGCGCCCGATCTGCACTAGCAGCATGGCTGCCACTATATTACATAGGATATACGGCACAGAAACAGGCCATTCGGCCCAACCAGTCCATGCCAGCATTTATGCTCCACTCGAGCCTCCTCCCATCTTTCCTCATCTAAATCTATCAGCATAACCCTCTATTCCCTTCTCCCTCATATGCTTGTCTAGCCTCCCCTTAAATGCATCTATAATATTCGCTTCAACCACTCCCTGTGGTAGCAAATTCCACATTCTCACCACTCTCTGATAAAGAAGTTTCTCCTGAATTCCCTATTGGATTTCTTGGTGACTATCTTATATTGCTGGCCGCTAGTTATACCCTTCCCCACAATTGGAAACATTCTCTCTCTATCCACTCTATCAACATTTTACATAATTTTAAAGACCTCTATTAGGCCACCCCTCAACCTTCTTTTTTCAAGAGAAAAGAGACCCAGCCTGTTCATCCTTTCCTGATGTGCATACCCTCGCATCTCTGGTATCATCCTTGTAAATCTTCTCTGCACCCTCTCCAGTGCCTCTAATTATTTTTTATAATATGGCGACTGTACGTAGTACTCTAAGTGTGGTCTAACCAAGGTTCGATACAGGTTTAGCATAACTTCCCTACTTTTCAATTCTATCCCTCTAGAAATAAACCCTAGTGCTTGGTTTGCTTTTTTTATGGCCTTGCTAACCTGTGTCGCAACTTTTAATGATTTGTGTATTTGTACTCCGAGATCCCTTTGTTCCTCTACCCCGCCTAGACTCGCATCCTCCAAGTGATAAGTGATCTCCTTATTCTTCCTACCAAAATGTAATACAGGAAGCTCTCTTTTTACCGGCACCTAAATAACTGGAAATCTCTCTTAACTGGCAAAATTCAAGAGTAGGTTCAGGTTAAGTTTTACTTCATATTCACGGTCAACCACGGTTATGGGGAATCCTCAGTTGAGGAAAAAGGAAGATAGATTGGAAGCACTGGTATGGAAGGTGACATCATCAGAACAGATGCAACGGAGACAGAAACTAGGACAATGGAATAGAGTCCTTACAGGAAATGGGGTGGGAGGAAGTGTAATCATGGTAGCTGTGGGAGTCAGTGGGCTTATAGTAAATTCAAGAGAACTTTTTTTAGCCATTATGTAGCAAGCCCAACAAGAGAGGGGGCAATTCTGGACTTAATTTTAGGGAATGAAGCTGGGCAGGTGGAAGTGGTATCAGTGGGAGAGCATTTTGGGTGGTAGTGATCATAATTCAGTTAGGTTTAGCGTAGTTATGGAAAAGGACAAAGATAAACCAGGAGTAAAAGTTCTCAATTGGGGGAAGACAAACTTTACTAATCTGAGATGTGATTTAGCAAAAGTGGACAGGAAACAGCTACTTGCATGTAAATCAGTGTCAGAGCAGTGGGAAGCATTCAAGGAGGAGATGGAGTAAATGGCCCAGTAATTCCGGTCCCAACGCATGAGTACGGACGGGGTACTCACGTGTGGGCCCGTTGGAAGTGCCGGATTTCAGCATGCACAGCGTATGCGCAGAAAACCGGCATTTCCTGTCCTCTGAACCAAGGGGTTCAGAGGATGAACGCGTGCGCGCAGGAGTCTGCGCGTGCGCGCTGAAATTCCTTTTTTTCCACAGGTTTGCGCGTGTGTAAGGGCCTAGGAGACGTAAGGACTTCATTCTTTAAGGTAAGTGGTCTATTACTTAAAATTATAACATTTTTTCCACAGCTTTATTATTTTTAAAGAATTTACAGTAAGGTAAGTGTATTTTTAGACCCTATTTGTTAAAAATTGTTTTTTTTTTTAATTTGATTAATTGTTTAAAATAGTTTTTTACAGTTATTCATAGTTCATTTATTTAGTGGGATGTTTTTATAACTTTTATTTGTAGTTTAAGTGCTGTTTTGGGCGCCCTGAGTTTTCATGAGTTTGACAGTTCTTACTATCAAACTCATGAATGAACTTTTGCAACCTCCCATTGGTTGCCCAGTGCCCACGTGATCCCAGCCGGCTCATCAAAATAACTACGCTTTAATTCTGTTTAAAACTACTTTACATTCTTCAAAATAATGTAAAAGTATTTAAAACTTTACAAAAGTTACCTAAAGATTAATAAAAATACAAAAAATGTATTTAAAATGCTGCTCTGCAGGTAAAATTGCTTTGCAGCTTGTGTTAAAAATTGGGGGCGTGGCCTATGTTAAGGAGACCTCAAGGGGCGTGTCTAACTCACGACCCATAAAAATATCAGGACATAACCCAACCAGAAACCCTGGATGAACGGAGAGGTCCGCTCGCTGTTGAAAGCACGCGACGCAGCATTTAAATCTGGCGACGCGGCGGCTTACAGTGCAGCTAGGACCAACCTAAAAAAGGGTATCAGGACTGCCAAAAGGAAACAGACACTGCGGATAGAGGATCATTTCCACAACAACTCGGACCCCCGGCGCATGTGGCAAGGCATCCAGTCCATCACTGACTACAAGAGCAAAAACACCAGCCCCCCGGTTAGCGATGCCTCCCTTCCGGAGGAGCTTAACAACTTCTACGCTCGCTTCGACAGGGACAACAGGGAGCCGGCTACGAAAGCCTTGCCACCCCCGGAAGACCAGGTGCTCACTCTGTCGACCTCCGACGTAAGGGGTGTTCTACGCGGAGTGAACACATGAAAGGCTGCTGGACCGGATAGCATCCCTGGATGGGTACTCAAGGAATGTGCTGATCAGCTGGCTGATGTCTTCACCGCCATCTTCAATCTGTGTTTGGCCCAGGCAGTAGTCCCTACATGCTTCAAGACCGCTACCATTATTCCTGTGCCAAAGCAAACGGCTGTGATGTGCCTGAACGACTATCGACCTGTCGCACTCACACCCATCATAATGAAATGTTTCGAGAGACTGGTCCTGGCTCACATCAAAGCCAGTGTTCCCGCCTCTCTTGACCAACACCAGTTTGCCTATCGTGCAAACAGATCAACGGAGGATGCAATCACAACTGCTCTACACTCTGCACTGAATCACTTAGATGGTAAAGAGACCTACATCAGAATGCTGTTCATAAACTACAGCTCAGCATTCAACACTATCGTCCCCAACAAGCTGGCCACCAAACTCCACACTCTTGGCCTGAACACTTCCCTCTGCAACTGGACCCTGGACTTCCTAACAAACTTCCCAGTCTGTCAAATTAGGTAACCACACCTCCCCCCCCACCGACCCTGAACACGGGGGCCCCACAAGGATGTGTGCTGAGCCCCCTCCTCTACTCCCTCTTCACCCACGACTGTGTGGCTGTTCATGGTTCCAACACCATCATCAAGTTTGCGGATGATACCACGGTAGTAGGCCAGATCACCAACAACGATGAGTCAGCCTACAGGGAGGAGGTCCAGCATCTCGTGAAGTGGTGCGCCGATAACAACCTGGCCCTTAACATCAAGAAAACCAAAGAAATCATTGTGGACTTCAGGAAGTCTAAAGGCGGAAGTCACACCCCCATCCACACCCATGGGGCTGTGGTGGAAAGGGTGGACAGCTTTAAGTTCCTCGGAGTCCACATCACGGAAGACCTCTCCTGGTCCCTCAATACCTCCTCTCTGGTGAAGAAGGCCCAGCAGCGCCTATATTTCCTAAGGAGGCTGAAGGGATGTAACCTGTCACCCCTGATCCTCTCTAACTTTTACCGCTGCACAATAGAGAGCATCCTGATGAACTGTATCACAGTATGGTATGGCAGCTGTAGCTACTATGACCGGAAAGCCCTGCAGCGGGTAGTCAAAACTGCCCAACGCATTACCGGCACCCGGCTACCGACCATAGAGCACATATACCAGAAGCGCTGTTTACGGAGGTCACGGACCATCATCAAAGACCCTACCCACCCCAGCCACAGTCTGTTCACCCTCCTGCCATCTGGGAGACGCTACAGATGCATTCACACCCGAATGACCAGATTTAGGAACAGCCTCTTTCCCAGGGCTGTCAGCCTACTGAACTCCACAAATAAACTCTAAAGCTTGCACATCTGCCAATGCACTTTATTATGGTTATGTTTATGTTAATGTATTACAAGCCAAATGAATGTTGAATGTTTAAATGTCTTAATCTAAATGTACACTCTCGGGAGCCGCAAGCCTACATTTCGTTGTACTGCACTTGTGCACTAACAATGACAATAAAGTTGATTATTATGATTATTATGATTAACTTAGACTCCGCGCTCGAGGCTTCGCGCTGGCTGCACTCCTGGGCGGTGTGACGTCAGACGCTGTCCGGGAATAATCAACTGAAAACAGGAATTGCAAGCGTCCCGGGAGCAGAACGGCAGGCGCGCCGGGTAAGTGCACATCGGGGGCTTGCACGCGCGGCAAGCCCCCGAACCTAATTTCTGGGCCAATATTTTCCCACAAAGAGAAAGGGTGGGACTCCCAAATCTAGAGGCTCCTGGGTATCAAGGAGCATACAGGGTAGGATATGGATAATGTAACATTTGCATATTGATTTATCATTGGCCTGCAGGCATCTGTAAGGAATACCTATTGTAGTCACATGTGATCACATGCTGAGTTGTCATTGGCCTGCAGGCATCTGTAAGGACTGCTATTGTTTAGAAGAACCAGGGGCCCTGACTCCATCTGGTCCACATGGTGCTGTATGTATGTTTGAGTACACAGACCTGATGCTTCATTAAAAGAGTTTAAACTGTAATACTCCGTTGTCCTGCAATTTATTATTTTTGTACAAAGTGTGCAAAACAAGACATGGTGTCAGAACAGGGATTTGAAATGGACATCGTTGGGGCTCCCTTACCTCGAATGGATTGGGAATCTTTGAACTTAGCTGGAGAATGGAGCAAGTTCAAGCAACACGTGGAGTGAATGTTCTCGGGTCCACTGAAAAGTAAAGGGGAGGAAGAAAGATGCAGCTACCTACTCTTGTGGTTCGGAGAAAAAGGGAGAAACATTTTTAACACATGGTCTCTCACCGCGGATGAAGCAAAGGTACTGAAAAGTTATTTTGACCGTTTTGAAGCATATGTGATGCCCAAGACAAATACGATATTCGCTAGGTACAAGTTTCAGGAGAAAGTACAAGGAGCTAGTGAGTCGTTTGAACAGTTCGTGACTGAGTTAAAACTGCTGGTAAAAGACTGTGTATATGCAGATAAACATGAGATGGTCAGAGACCGCATCATGTTTGGAATACATTCAGCTAAAGTGAGAGAGAAACTTTTGAATGTTGGGTCCGGGCTAACGCTGGACAAAGCTATGGACATAGCTAGATCGCACGAGATAGCCCAAGCACAGTTGAAAAGCATAACCGGCGCCACGAGCAGCTCGTGTGAACAGACAGTGCAGGCAGTTAATAGACACACACCAAAGAACACCGCCCAGAGAGCGTGTTTCAGAACAGAAAGAACAGCAAGAGTTCTAAAAATGGGTGACACAGACATAAAACGCTTCAAAAACTGTGGATATTGTGGAAACAACTGGCATGGAGAAAAGGAGTACTGCCCTGCCAAAGGAAGGCAATGTACTAAATGTGGTAAACGGAACCACTTTGCTAAAGTTTGCAAGACTGTTTTCGGAAAAACAGTACACACAGTGAGTGACAGCCAAATGCCAGATAGAGAGCCAAATGCAGAGGAACTGTTTATTGATTCTGTGTCACAGAAAAAACAGATTTCAGAGACTGAGCAAGCTTATGCCGATATTGAGATAGGAAAACAGGGCAAAGAGCTTCAGTTTAAACTAGACACTGGATCTCAGGTTAATGTAATACCTCTGAGTGAGTATCATAGCTTGAAGGATGAGTGTGAGCTACAGCCCACCTCACACAGGCTGACCGGCTATGGGAATGAGCAGCTCATTGTAAAAGGCACATGCGTGATGAAATGCAAGTACAAAGAAAGCGACATGATGGTGAACTTTTACATTGTTGACACTCAAGCACCTCCAGTGCTAGGTCTAAAGGCATGTTTAGACATGGACCTCATCAAGCTAGTGCTATCATTGACAGCACCAGTTGAGAAGCAGACAGTCATGGAGGAGTTTGCTGACATTTTCAAAGGAATCGGACTATTCCCAGGTGAATGCACTATTCACCTTGACCCAGCAGCAACCCCTGTGGTTTGCCCACCGAGAAGGATACCCCTTGCTCTATGTAGTCGCCTGAAGGAGGAGCTGCAGAGCATGGAGAATACAGAAATCATCGTCCGGGAAACAGAACTGACAGAGTGGGTCAATGCGTTAGTAGTGGTTGAGAAACCATGTACAGGCAAGCTCAGAGTCTGTCTCGACCCCAGAGATTTGAACAAGGCTATCAAATGCCCTCACTATCCTCTACCAACGCTAGATGACATCACACCCAAGCTAGTGGGAGTATGTTACTTCAGTGTAATGGACGCATGATCAGGATATTGGAATATCAAGCTCATGGAAGAGTCATCTAAGCTAACAATGTTCAACACACCATTTGGATGGTACCGATTTCTGTGTTTACCATTTGGTCTTATCTCAGCTCAGGATGAATTCCAGCGGAAGATTGACGAAACCTATGAAGGCCTCGACGGAGTAGTCGCAATCATAGATGACATCCTCATCTATGGCAGGAATAGAGAGGAACATGACAGGAACCTCCGTGCGATGCTACAAAGATCACAGGAGAAAGGCATCTGGCTCAACCCCGAGAAAAGCATAATCGGATCCACTGAGATCAGTTATTTTGGGCATCGTCTCTCAACTGATGGCATTAAGCCGGATCCAGAGAAAATCTCCGCCATCAAGAAGGTGGAGCCGCCGAAGAACCGCACAGAGCTGGAGACAGTACTAGGCATGGTTAACTACTTAGCCAAGTTTGCCCCGAGCCTCTCCGAAATCAACGCACCCATGCGTCAGTTGCTCAAACAATCCAATGAGTTCCTGTGGGACAAACAACATGACACAGCATTTCAGAAAATGACAGACCTAATCACAAGAGAACCAGGACCAGTTCTTGCCTACTTCGACCCCAACAAAGAGCTCAGACTACAAGTGGACGCATCAAAGTACGGACTAGGTGCAGTATTACTGCAAGAAGGAAAGCCCATCGGCTACGCTTCCAGATCTCTCACAGACAGTGAAATCAACTATGCCCAAATCGCGAAAGAGTTATATGCAATTCTGTTCGGACATAAGCGTTTCCACCAATACGGCTATGGCCGACAAGTCATTGTGGAATCCGACCACAAGCCCCTCGAGTCAATCAGGAGGAAACCACTAGCCGCAGCCCCACCAAGGCTACAGAGAATGATCCTTCAGCTACAGAAGTACGACTTCACAATCATTCACCGTCCAGGCAAAGACATTCCTGTCGCAGGCACGCTCTCCAGAAAGTCTCTTAGCTACCAGGACAGCAGCCTCAGTGAAGGCATGGATGTGCAGGTGCACATGGTTTACAACAGCTTACCTGTGAGTGACTCAAAACTGAAGGAGATCCGAGCAGCAACAGAGAAAGATGCACAACTCACACTGCTGAGCAAAGTCATACATGAAGGATGGCCTGAGGAAAGGAGGAAATGCCCTCAGAGCATATCTGAATTCTGGAACCACAGAGACAAACTGTCACAAATCAACGGAATTATCTTCAAAGGGGAGAAAATCATCATTCCTACCAGTCTCAGAGAAGAGATGTTGACAAAAATTCATGCTGGACATATGGGCATGGAAAAATGCAAACAAAGAGCACGTGACATTATGTTTTGGCCCGGAATGTGCAAACACATTGAGGACATTGTCGGAAAATGTTCCATTTGTCTAGAACGCTGACCATCAAATGTCAAAGAGCCCATGATACCTCACCGTATCCCAGACAGGCCCTGGCAGGTCGTCGGCTGCAAGCAAGTGCATGCAATACGTGTACAGAGACAGCAACACCAAAAGAGATACTGTGACAGGTCAGCTAGACTCCTGCCGCCGCTGCACAATGGAGAATCTGTCAGAATCCAGGAGCATGACTACTGGAAGCCAGCAGTCGTCATCCAGCCAGCTGACACTGAGCGATCGTATCACATCCGCACCCCAGAAGGACAGGTGTACCGCCACAATCGCAGGTACCTCCTGAACACCAAGGAACAACACTGTCATTCCGACGAGAGGTCAAGCCTAGAGTTATCGTTGACTTGTGAACTGCCAAAGGGTGTAGGCGGATCGCTGCCCTAAAAAAACTGTATATCGTTATTGAAACGTTGAGATGTTTTCAGTGTTAGTTAAATGTTGAGTTTACTTATATGTTGATGCTACTGAGAACATTATGTAGAAGAAAGGCTCAAAAGTAATGCATAACATTTTTCTTTTAAAAGAAAGGGGATGTAACATTTGCACATTGATTTATCATTGGCCCGCAGGCATCTGTAAGGAATACCTATTATATTCACATGTGATCACATGCTGAGTTGTCATTGGCCTGCAGGCATCTGTAAGGACTGCTATTGTTTAGAAGAACCAGGGGCCCTGACTCCATCTGGTCCACACGGTGCTGTATGTATGTTTGAGTACACAGACCTGATGCTTCATTAAAAGAGTTTAAACTGTAATACTCCGTTGTCCTGCAATTTATTATTTTTGTACAAAGTATGCAAAACAAGGCAGATAAGAGCTTAATACTTTAGTTAGGCCACAGCTAGAGCACTGCGTACAGTTCTGGTCACCACATTACAGTAAAAATGTGATTGCATTAGAGAGGGTACAGAGGAAATTTATGAGGATGTTGCCAGGACTGGAGAACTTCAGCTGCGCGGAAAGATTGGATAGACTGGGGGTGTTTTCTTTGGAATGGAGGAGGCTGAAGGGAGACTTAATTGAGGTGTATAAAATTATGAGGGGCCTAGATAGAGTGGATAAGAAGGACCGATTTCTCAGTCCGTTAGGGTGACCCTGAGCTTCCGGTCGCCTGTCACTTTAGTTCTCCGCTTCACTCCCACTCTGATCTCTCTGTCCTCGGTCTCTTACGCTGTTCCGGTGAAGCTCAGCGTAGGCTCGGGGAATGGCGCCTCATCTTTCGATTGGGCACTTGGCAGCCTTCTGGACTCAACGTTGAGTTCAACAGTTTCAGACTATAACCTCTGCCCCCATTTTTCAGGCTGTTTATGCTTTTGTCATCCCCATTTGCAACATTTTCTCTCTCCTGCCTCCTTCCTCCTCCCCCCCCCCCTTTCCCTGCCTCTACACCTGCTTGAGATCTGTTGCATCTCTGGCCTTTTCCAGTTCTGATGGAGGGTCCCGGACCTGGGGCATTGACTCTGTTTCTCTCTCCACGGATGCTGTCTGGCCTGCTGAGTGCTTCCAGCATTTTCTGTTGTTATTACCTATTTCCCTTAGCAGAGAGGTCAATAACCAGGGGGAATGGATTTAAAGCAATTGGTAGAAAGATTAGAGGGGAGTTGAGGAGAAATTTTTCACCCAGAGGGTGGTGGGGGTCTGGAACTCACTGCCTGAAAGGGTGGTAGAGGCAGAAGCCCTCATCACATTTAAAAAGTACTTGGATTATGCACTTGAAGTGCCGTAACCTACAAGGCTATGGACCAAGAGCTGGAAAGTGGGATTAGGCTGGATAGCTTTTATCGGCCAGCACAGACACGATGGGACGAATGGCTTCCTCCTGTGCTGTAAACTTCTATGAAAACTTCTAGTGGCCGTGTAACCGGGGTTCCTGGGTCTGTGGCCGTGTAACCGGGGTTCCTGGATCTCTGGCCGTGTAACCGGGGTTCCTGGATCTGTGGCCGTGTAACCAGGGTTCCTGGATCTGTGGCCGTGTAACTGGGGTTCCTGGATCTGTGGCCGTGTAACCGGGGTTCCTGCACCTGTTGCCATGCAACAGGGGACGCCAGGATCTGTGGCCGTGTAACCAGGGTTCCTGCACCTGTTGCCATGCAACAGGGATGCCTGGATCTGTGGCCGTGTATGGGGCTCTCGTACCTTAGTAAGTATACCTCTCTGTAATCCGGACTTTTTGATCAACCGGCACCACGCCGGTCCCGTCAGTGCCGGATAAAAAAGAATTTCCTGTACCTCACATTTATCTGTGTTGAACTTTATTTGTCAATTATATGCCCATCCTGCAAGTTTATTAATGTCCTCCTGTAACATGTTGCAGTTCAACTCAGTATTGACTGTCCCCCCCACCCACCCCCCCCAAATTTGGTGTCATCCGCAAATTTAGAAATTGTGTTTGTGACTCCTAAGTCTAAATCATTAATGTAATTTGTAAACAGCAGCGGTCCTAGCACTGATCCTTGTGGAACACCGCTACCCACCTTCTGCCACTATGATTAGCTACCTTTTACTCCTACTCTCTGCTTTCTGTCCTGAAGTCAGCCAGCAATCCATTCTGCTACATATCCCCAGACTCTGCATTCTCTGACCTTGTTCATCAGTCTATTATGGGGTACCTTATCGAAGGCCTTTTGAAAACCCAGGTAAATTACATCTACTGCATTACCATTGTCTACTCTCTCTTTACCTCTTCAAAAAATTCAATAAGTTAGTTCAAACAAGACTTTCCCCTTTTGAAATCCTTGCTGACTATTCATTATTATATTTTTGGTTTCTGGATGTTCTTCTATTTTCTCCTTTAATAGGGATTCCATTATTTTTCCTACCACCGATGTTAAGCTGACTGGTCTATAATTCACTGGACATGTTCTATCCCCCTTCTTAAATATCGATATTACGTTAGCTATCCGCCAGTCCTCTGGCACTATACCTTTTCTAATGAATTATTAATATGCGTAGTAATGCCTCTGCTATCTCTTCCCTAGATTCTTTTAAAATGCACTTTCATCTTTCAAGGTATTAAAAGGTAGAAATGCTGCCCGGCAGCAGATTGAGAGAGGGACACAGACAGGGTCCAAAAGCCTGGGACTCGATTTAAAATGTTGCCCGGCAGCAGATTCACAGAGGGACACAGAGAGGCCCCAAAGCCTGGCACTCGATTTAAACTGCCCGGCCCAAAACAGCCCTGGCAAAGCCGGGCTCCCCCAGCTATAACTAATAATTGAAAGTGTTTTGGTCCTCGTCATTTTTGGGCATACCTGGCGGTGGCCTGAAAGTAGTATTGGACCAATTTTAATATGCAAAGAAGGGTTCGATGCCTGTTTCAGAACCCTTTTGCAATATTCATGAAAAAATAGGCAGAGCATGAGCCGTGTATGTTCCAACTAATTTATCCAGTTATACAGCAGCGTAATAGACGGTCCTTAAAGGGACTGCTGGAGCCTGCAGCAAAAAAGATAGGTTTTTACTTACCTTGATGTGGAGCCAGGCTCCAGAGCAAAACTGCATGCCGATGCCAGCCTGCACTCGACCCCTACCACCTCCCGTACACCTCCCCACCTTCCTGGACTTACCTACGGGCCTACTCGGCCTTCAATCCAGCTGAAATGGAGAGGGCCCGAACCGATGTGCTCCTTGAGGGTGCCGGATTGGCAACTGCAGCTCCCCGTTATTATTACTCTGTGAACCTCAGGCCTCTGTCTTCAAGTGTAGGATCGATCCCTGTGGTCAGTTGGCACCGGAAAACTGGCCCAAAGCAATCTCTACCCCAATGGCCAGTTTGTTTGTTTCCTTGTTTTGCAGATAGCAACATAGGAACAGGGGTAGGCCATTCAGCCCCTCGAGCTTGTTCCGTCATTCAATTAGATCATGGCTGATCTGTATTTTAACTCCATTTACCTGCCTTGGTTCCGTAACCCTTAATAACCATACCTAACAAAAATCTATCAACTTCAGAAATTTTCTCCAATTAATTATTGGGAAGACCGAAGCCATTGTTTTCAGTCCCTGCCACAAACTCCGTTCACTAGCCATTGACTCCATCCCTCTCCCTAACATCTGTCTGAGGCTGAACCACACTGTTCGCAACCTTGATGTCATATTTGACCCTGAAATGAGCTTCTGACCACATATCCGCAGCATAACAAAGACAGCTTACTTCCACCTCCGTAACATCGCCTGACTCTACCCCTGCATCAACTCATTCCGCTGCTGAAACCCTCATCCATGCCTTTGATACCTCCAGACTTAACTATTCCAATGTACTCCTAGCTGGCCTTCCACATTCTACCCGACATAAATTTGAGGTCATCCAAAACTCTGCTGCCCGTGTCCTAACTCGCACCAAGTCCTGTTCGCCCATCACCCCTGTGCTCGCTAACTTACATTGGCTCCCAGTTAAGCAAAGCATCGATTTCAAAATTCTCATCCTTGTTTTCAAATCCCTCCATGGCCTCGCCCCACCCTATCTCTGTAATCTCCTCCAGCCCCACAACCCCCGGAAATATCTGCACTCCTCTAATTCTGCCCTCTTGAGTACCCCTGATTATAATCGCTCAACCGGTGGTGGTTGTGCCTTCTGTTGCCTGGGCCCTAAGCTCTGGAATTCCCTGCCTAAACCTCTCCGCCTCGCTACCTCTCTTTCCTCCTTTAAGACGCTCCTTAAAACCTACCTCTTTGACCAAGCTTTTGGTCACCTGTCTTAATTTCACCTTATGTGGCTCGGTGTCAAATTTTTTGCCTTATAATACTCCTGTGAAGCGCCTTGGGATGTTTTACTACATTAAAGGCGCTATATAAATACAAGTTGTTGTTGTTGTTTGAAATTTTCAATTGACTCCCCCTAGCCTGGGGGAGGGAGTTCCAGATTTCAATACCCTTTGTGTGAAAAAGTACTTCCTGACATCACTCCTGAACCGCCTAGCTCTAACTTTAATTCTATGCACCTTGTTCGGGACTCCCCAACCAGAGGAAATAGTTTCGCACTATCTTAGAATCACGGGATTATAGAACCATACCACACAGAAGGAGGCCATTCGGCTCATCATGCCTGTGCCGGCTCTTTGAAAGAGCTCTCCAATTAATCCCACTCCCCACTCTTTCCCCATAGCTCTGTAAAACTTTTCCCTTCAAGTATTTACCAATTCCCTTTTGAAAGTTACTATTGAATCTGCATCCAGTATCCTTTCAGGCAGTGCGTTCCAGATCACAACAACTCACTGTGTAAAAAATTGTTTCCTCATGTTGCCTCTGGTTCTTTTGCCAATTACCTTCAATCTGTGTCCTCTGGTTACCGACCCTTCCACCACTGGAAACAGATTCTCCTTATTTAATCTATCTAAACACTTCATGATTTTGAACACCTCTATCAAATCTCTCCTTAACCTGCTCTGCTCTAACGAGAACAACCCCAGCTTCTCCAGTCTCTCCACATAACTGAAGTTCCTCATCCCTGGTACCATTCTCGTAAATCGCTTCTATACCATCTCCGAGGCTTTGACATCCTTCCTAAAGTGCGGTGCCCAGAATTGGACACAATACTCTAGCTGAGGCCTAACCAGTGTTTTATAAAGGTTTAGCATAACTTCCTTGCTTTTGTACTCTATTCCTCTATTAATAAAGCCCAGGATCCCATATGCTTTTCAACAACCTTCTCAACTTGTCCTACCATCTTCATACACCCCCAGGTCTCTCTGCTCCTGCACCCTAATTAAGATTGTACCATTTAGTTCACATTGCCTCTCCTCATTCTTCCTATCAAAATATATCACTTCACACTTTTCTGCGTTAAATTTCATCTGCCATGTGTCTGCCCATTTGACCAGTCTGTCGATGTCTTCCTGAAGTCTGTTACTATCCTCATTGTTTACTACATTTCCGAGTTTCATATTATCTGCAAACTTTGAAATTATGCCCTGTTTACCCAAGTCCAGGTTATTAACCTTCTCACCATATCCCTCAATACCTTCTGTCTCCAGAAACAATTCTATTAGTTCCTTGCGGTCATTTATTACTGTTCCCTTCATCGCAATTCCCCTCTGTCCTTGCAAACTACTGCCCCATCTCCAACCTACGATTCCTCTCCAAAGTCCTTGAACATGTTGTCGCCTCCCAAATCCATGCCCATCTTTCCTGCAACTCCATGTTTAAATCCCTCCAATCAGGTTTCTGCCCCTGCCACAGTACCGAAACGGCTCTCATCAAAGTCACAAATGACATCCTTTGTGACTGTGACAAAGGTAAACTATCCCTCCTCGTCCTTCTTGACTTGTCTGCAGCCTTAGACATAATTGACCACTCCATCCTTCTCCAACACTTCTCCAACATTGTACAGCTGGGTGGGACTGCACTCGCCTGGTTCCATTCTTATCTATCCAATCATAGCCAGAGAATCACCTGTAATGGCTTCTCTCCCCGCTCCCACATCGTTACCTCTGGTGTCCCCCCAAGGATATATCCTTGGCCCCCTCCTATTTCTCATCTACATGCTGCCCCTTGGCGACATCATCCGAAAACACAGCGTCAGTGACATGAATCAGTCATTCATGAAAGAAAGACTTTGAAATAATACTGAGTGGCCTGTGGGTGGCGCTGTCCAGGGAGTGTATAAATACTCCAGTATGGGCCCAGCTTGCGCAGGACATTCTTAACAGGAACTAGTGAAGGACACAACTAGACCTCCATGTTGTAAAACAGTTGATTAAAGCTTTGTTTAACGCTTAGACCAAGTATCTAATAGTTTTCTTACATCAATTTAATCAACTGAAACTTGCTCCACGCTCTGAGTGATTTTGAGAACAGACAGCTATGACTCAAACGGTAGAAGGGAACCAGGCATAGTAATCAATCCATCATGGAGAAACTACTCAGACCCACCCATCTTGACCTGGACCCAAATTCACCTACAATTGCTAAGGTATGGAAACACTGGTATCGTACCTTCAGCAACTTCCTCGGGGCTTGTGTTGAGAATGTTCCTGATAAGTTACAAATGCTTGACAATTATGTATCTCCTCATGTGTTTGACTATACCGAAGACTGTGTAGACTATGACTCCGCTATCCAAATACTGCAGCAACTATATGTTAAGGCCCCAAACAAAATTTTTCCTCAGCACTTACTGGCCACAAGTCGACAACAAGCCGGGGTATCACTTGATGAATTCCTTCAAAAGCTTTGCAGGCTCAGCAAAGACTGTAATCTCAAAGCTGTCTCAGCTGAGCAGTACCAGGAGGAATTAATTTGTGATTCTTTTAGTAATGGAATTGCATCTCCCTTCATACGTCAGGGTCTGTTGGAGAATAAAACCCTCGAGTTACAAGCTGCCATTGACCAGGCATATTCTCTGGACTTAGCAAAAAAAGCGGATGCCTATCTTTTACCACATGCACAGACTGCTGCTATCACTTTTAGTGACTCCTCCGATAAGCCTCAGGCAGAAGCCCTCACTGATGACGACTCTATCCTAGCTGATGACGACCCTACCCTAGCGGCATCTTGGCAATCTAAAAAGAAGTGTTTCTTCTGTGGAGGCGCATTTCACTATAGGAAATTTTGTCCTGCTCATAATGCAACCTGCAATCATTGCAGTAAAAAAGGTCACTTTTCTAAAGTATGTCAGTCAAGAGCCTCTCCTAGGGTTATAGCTGCTATCTATAAAACTGCTCCTTCCCCAAGAGCCACTACTAATGTTACAGCTGTCAAGTATAAAACTGCCCCTCCTCCCATCACAGCTGTTTTTCCCCAAAGCCTGTCCCATGCAGCCACAAAGGTTTCGGTAAATGGACACATTTTGAGTGCACTAATCAATTCATGTAGCTCTGACAGCTTCATCAGTGAGCAGGCTGTCAGTAAGTTAAAACTGCATATTTACCACTCGGACAGGGAAATTGCAATGGCTCTGACGACACTGACCACCAACTCTTCAGGCTTTTGTCTTGTCGACCTTATACTCAATGGCCGCACTTATTTTTCCACCCGGCTTGGGGTGCTCAAAAACCTATGCAGTGATGTGCTCCTGGGACAGGATTTCCAGAAGCAACACAAAAGACTCACTTTCGAGTTTGGAGGGTCAAAGCCAGAGCTTACTATTTCCAAAGTACCATTTCGTGCGCTTTCGGCGGCTTCGCTCGACAAGCCCTCCTTGTTCACCAATCTTTCCCCCTATGTAAGCCCATAGTCACTAAATCACGACGTTTCAATCAAGATGATCTATCCTTTATCGAGGCAGAAATCTCTCGCCTTCTAGCTGACGGTATCATTGAGCCATGTTCATCTTCCTGGCGGGCTCAAGTCGTCATTGTTAAAAGTCCTCTGAAGCAACATAAGAAACGTCTTTGCATCGATTACTCGCAAACTATTAACCAGTATACTGACCTGGATGCCTACCCACTACCACGCATCGATGACATGGTCAGCTTACCTTGCCAACTATCGTGCATTTTCAACTTTTGACTTAAAGAGTGCATATCATCAAGTACCGTTAAAGGACTCTGACAAGAAGTATACGGCCTTTGAGGCCAACGGTCGGATTTACCAGCTTTGTCGCCTTCCATTTGGGGTCACCAATGGGGTGGCCGTCTTTCAATGGGCAATGGGCAGCCTAGTCAAACAGGAGAACTTAACGGACACTTTTCCATATCTGGATAACATCACCATTGCTGGTCATGACCAGAAGGAGCATGATGCCAACCTGCAGAAATTTCTTGACGTTCTCCGTTGTCGCAACTTAACCTTAAATCAGTCCAAATCTGTGAAATCAGTACCATCAGTCAACATCCGTGGCTCCTGGGTGGGCAATGGTGTCATCAAACCGGATCCGGAGCGACTTCGTCTGCTTCAGGAGCTCCCTCCTCCTACGAATCTCGGCTCTCTTCGTTGGGCCCTCGGCATGTTCGCCTGTTATGCAAAGTGGATACCCCACTTTTCCGACAAGATCCAGCCTCTGCTTCACGTGAAGTCATTCCGTTGGAGGCAATGGCTGTTTCAGCTTTCGACCTCCTCAAGCAACAACTGGAAAAAGCCACGCTTCGTTCCATCGATGAAAATCTCCCTTTTGTGGTCGAGTGCAATGCATCGGAGGTGGAGATCTCGGCTACCTTGAATCAAGGTGGTCGACCCATTGCATTTCTGTCCAGAACTTTGCAGGGTAGCGAGCTCCATTATCCTCCTATCGAGAAGGAGGCTACGGCTATCATCAAAGCAGTATGTAAATGGAGTCATTTTCTCGCTCGGCGCCATTTCACGCTTATAACCGATCAGCGTACTGTGGCCTTTATGCTGGTTAACCGGAAACGCACTAAGTTCAAGAATAACAAGTTACAGCTCTGGAGAATGGAGTTGGCCGCCTTTGGCTACACCATACATTATCGAC
Organism: Somniosus microcephalus; assembly: GCF_052327205.1. Lineage (NCBI taxonomy): Eukaryota > Metazoa > Chordata > Chondrichthyes > Squaliformes > Somniosidae > Somniosus > Somniosus microcephalus. The sequence goes on along the minus strand of NC_140997.1, from coordinate 120,219,700 downwards.
CTGGCAAAGAGAATGTGGCCCTGGATACCCTCACGCGTGCATTCTGCTCTTCCAGGTCAACTTCGACTCTTGCGGATCTTCATACCGACTTATGCCATCCTGGCATTACCCATATGTTACACTTTGTGCGATCTAAAAATCTCCCATTTTCTACGGAAGACGTGAAAAGAACATGCTCCACTTGTAGAATTTGCACGGAATTAAAACCGCAATTCTTCCGTCCGTCGGATGGCTCGCTTATACGCGCTATGCAGCCTATGCAGCGACTCAGCATTGACTTTAAAGGGCCATTGCCTTCTTCAATGCAAAACACCTACTTGCTTACTATGGTGGAAGAATATTCACGCGTTCCCTTTGCTTTCCCCTGTCCCAATATGCTTACTTCCACAGTGATCAAATGCCTCGATCAGGTCTTTTCCCTTGGTGGTATGGCCAATTTCATCCACTCTGATCGGGGTCCCTCCTTCATGTCAAGTGAACTCAAAAGTTATCTTTCCCAACGGGGAATCACCACAAGTAAAACAACACCATATCATCCTATTGGAAATGGACAGGTTGAGAGATACAACGCTATCATTTGGAATGCTGTTCGACTTGCACTGAGGTCACACAACCTACCAGACCAGCAGTGGGAAACTATGCTCCTTGACGCGTTGCATTCCATCGGGTCTCTCCTTTCTACATCCACCAATGTTACTCCTCATGAACGATTCTTCGGGTTCCAGCGTCGCTCCACTCATGGGACGTCCCTACCATCATGGTTGGCAGCTCCTGGCCCCGTGCTGCTCTGAAGATTCGTCCAATCCTCTAAGAGTGATCCCCTCATCGACGAAGTGGAACTAACGGATGTCAATCCTACATACGCTTACATGTGGTACCCTGATGGCCGGGAGTCTACAGTTTCACTTCGGGATCTGGCTCTCTGCCCAACCGGTCCCATTGACCCAATCGATAGAGGGATCCATATTAACGATGACGATACTCTGCGCTCCTCCGAGGATGGCGCCCTGCCCGAGACGTCAAGGGATCTGCCAGCTATTCCGCGGGATCAACCCGGGGAACAGAGCACACCCCGTGGGATGACCACCCAAAGCCAGGATGCTGGTCAATCACTGTCTACTGAGCAGGATGAAGCCAGCTTTGCGCCTGTGGAGGCCCGCACCCGGAGCCATGATCTCCCCAGTCCCCCTCAGGTTGATCAAGGTGACACGGGCTCTGCCAGCCCGCCGGTACGAACCAAGCAACCCAGGGACCCAGACATGGTCCGAGGAGATGTGCCTTCCAGCCACAAATGGAGATCCAAATGATTGCGGCTATTCGTAGTCCGATTAATCTGATAGAAGGAAGTCACCGGACTACCAATGCTTCAGGCGGGAAGAATGACATGAATCAGTCATTCATGAAAGAAAGACTTATGAAATAATACTGAGCGGCCTGCGGGTGGCGCTGTCCAGGGAGTGTATAAATACTCGGGCACGGGCCCAGCTTGCGCAGGACATTCTTAACAGGAACTAGTGAAGGACACAACTAGACCTCCATGTTGTAAAACAGTAGATTAAAGCTTTGTTTACCGTTTAGACCAAGTGCCTAGTAGTTTTCTTACATCAGTCAGTATGCTGACGACACCCAGCTCTATCTCACCACCAATTCTCTCGACCCCTCCATGGTCTCTAAATTGGCAGACTGCTTGTCCGACATCCAGTTCTGGGTGAGCAGAAATTTTCTCCAATTAAATACTGGGAAGACCGAAGTCATTGTTTTCGGTCCCCATCACAAACTCCGTTCCCTAACCACTGACTCCATCCCTCTCCCTAACATCTGTCTGAGGCTGAACCACACTGTTCGCAACCTTGGTGCCATATCTGACCCTGAAATGAGCTTCAGACCACGTATCCATGGCATAACTAAGACCGCCTATTTTCAACTCCGTAACATCTTCCTTAAGACGCTCCTTAAAACCTACCTCTTTGGCCAAGCTTTTGGTCACCTGCCCCAATTTCTCCTTATGTGGCTCGGTGTCAAATTTTTTATCTTATAACACTCCTGTGATGCGTCTTGGGATATTTTACTACATTAAAGGCGCTATATAAATACAAGTTGTTGTTGTTTTTAATTTGTTTATGGCATGTGGGCGTCACTGACAAGGCCAGCATTTATTGCCCATCCCTAGTTGCCCTTGAGAAGCTGGTGGCGAGCCGCCTTCTTGAACCGCTGCAGTCCGTGTGGTGAAGGTACTCCCACAGTGCTGTTAGGGAGGGAGTTCCAGGATTTTGACCAAGTGACGATGAAGGAACGGTGATATACTTCTACATCATGATGGTTTGTGACTTGGAGGGGAACTTGGAGTTTGTGGTGTTCCTATGCACTTGCTGCCCTTGTCCTTCTAGATGGTAGACGTTGCAGGTTTGGGAGGTGCTGCCGAAGAAGCCTTGGCGAGTTGCTGCAGTGCATCTTGTAAATGGTACACAGTGCAGCCATGGTATGCCAGTTGTGGAGGGAGTGAATGTTAAAGGTGGTGGATGGGGTGCTAATCAGTGGGCTGCACTGTCCTGGATGGTGTCGAGTTTCTTGAGTGTTGTTGGAGCTGCACTCATCCAGACAAGTGGAGAGTATTCCATCACATTCCTTACTTGTGCCTTGTAGATGGTGGAAAAGCTTTGGGAAGTCAGGAAGTGAGACACTCGCTGCAGAATACCTAGCCTCTGGCATGTTCTTGTTGCCACAGTATTTATGTGGCTGGTCCAGTTAAATTTCTGGTCAATGGAAGGTGATTCGGCGATGGTAATGCCATTGAATGTCAAGGGGCGGTGTGGTTGATAATGAAGAAGAAGGCTGCAGACTGCAGGAAGATAGCAATTGATGCGCCTTCAATAACCACAAAACTAGAAGTTATAGGCCTAGAAATTGAGTTGCCTTAGCGCCGCTTTTGCGGCGCTAGAGGGCCTAGCGCTGCAATTGGCGCCGGCGCCGAAATTGCCTGGGGCCCTTCCGCCGCGCTAGACCAGTAGCGCTGCACCGGCACCGATGACGTCATCGGTGTGCGCAGCGTCCCGGTTGCCATGGCGACGGGCCCCAGCGCCGAAATTCAGTTGCGGCCGCCTCGCCCGTGGCAGCCGCAACTAAGACTCTGGCAACAGAGTCTTACCTGACTTTGCGCCGGCGCATTAAAGGCCCCGCGGCGGCCGGCCGCTTTCCCGCCGGCCGCCTGGCCGCAGCTCCCTCCCCGGACTTCCCCCCCCCCCCCCCCGGAACAGAAGCAAGCCCGGCACTTGTCCGAGGTGCCGGGCTCATTTTTAGAACGATTTTCGCGGGCCGCGGCCGGGTGCAGGCAGCTCCTCCTTAAGGGAAGGAGGAGGCCTGCACTTCCCGAACCTGCCGCACCGCAGCGGGCGCCGCAGCGCCGGAATAGCGCCGATATTCAGCACGTAGCGCCAGTTTTCAGGCGCAAACACCTCTCAGCAGCGCCGGCAGCCGTTTGGGCGCAGAACTATTGAATTTTGGGCCCGACCAGCGCGACTTAGCTCCGGCATTAACTTCCGGCGCTAAAGCCCTGGCTGCGCCAAAACTCAATTTCTAGGCCTTAGACTTTAACAAGTTGGCTTTTAATCACTAAGATCAGAGCTAACATCTCAACACACTGACTGGCTCGCAGGAATGAGTCATACAGATCCTGGGATCTTTATGTAAGAGAAGTCAGGGGCGGAGCCAAGAGCCAAGACCTGGAACCTTCCAGGTTAGTCAGGAAAGAGGAAGTGAAACGATACACCGTGTGGGGGAGGGTAATATACATGAGTGCAAAACGAATACAGGCAAGAACGAATACAGGCAAGACAAACAGATTTCATTACAGCAATGGACTAGTCAGGTGGGCAGAACAGTGGCAAATGGAATTCAATCTGGAGAAAAGTTAGGTAATGCATTTGGGAAGGGCTAACAAGTCAAGGGAATACATAATAAATGGTAGGACACTGAGAACTGTAGAAGATCAGAGGGACCTTGGAGTGCAAGTCCACAGATCCCTGAAGGTAGCAGGATAGGTAGATAAGGTGGTTATGAAGGCATACGGGATACTTGCCTTTATTAGCTGAGGCATAGAATATAAGAGCAGGGAGTTTATGGTTGAACCGTATAAAACACTAGTTAGGCTGCAGCTAGAATACTGTGTGCAGTTCTGGTCACCACATTACATAAGAACATAAGAAATAAGAGCAGGATTAGGCCATATGGCCCCTCGAGTCTGCTCCGCCATTCAATAAGATCATGGCTGATCATCGACCTCAACTCCACTTTCCTGCCCGGTCTCCATATCCCTTGATTCCCCTAGAGTCCAAAAATCTATCTATCTCCGCCTTGAATATATTCAAAGACTCAGCATGCACAGCCCTCTGGGGCAGAGAATTCCAAAGATTCACAACCCTCTGGGTGAAGAAATTCCTCCTAATCTCGGTCTTAAATGGCCTCCCTCTTATCCTGAGACTATGCCCCCTAGTTTTACACACTTCAGCCAGGAAGGATGTGATTGCACTAGAGGGGGTGCAGTGGAGATTTATGAGGATGTTGCCTGGGCTGGGGAATTTTAGCTTTGAGGAAAGATTGCATAGGCTGGGGTTGTTTTCTTTGGAACAGTGGAGGCTGAGGGGAGACCTAATTGAAGTGCATAAAATTATGAGGGGCCTAGATAGAGTGGATAAGAGGAACCTATTTCCATTAGCAGAAGGGTCAATAACCAGGGGGCATAGATTTAATGTAATTGGTCAGAGATTTAGAGGGGAGTTGACAAGAAATTTTTTCACGCCGGTGGTGGTGGGGGTCTGGAACTCACTGCCTGAAAGGGTGGTAGAGACAGAGACCATCATCTCATTTAAAAAGTACTTGGATATGCATTTGAAATGCCATAACCTACAAAGCTACTGACCAAGTGCTGGAAAGCGGGATTAGGGTGGATAGCTCTTTGTCGGCCAGCGCAGTCAAGATGGGCCGAATGGCTTCCTTCTGTGCTGTAAATTTCGATGATTCTGTAATTACTACCACAATGGTTAACTGTTTCCCTGGTTCTCAATAGCCATGTGGGTAAAGCCACTGGAAAGTGTTGTACTTTGATCGTGTCATTGGACAGTGGAGATATCCTGTGTGTTTGCCATACTGGATTTTCACTTCTGTCCTGAATGCATGAATTAACAAGTGCTTTGCACTTGTAAGAATAAACATTTACTTAAGCAGTAATGAACAAATCAGACTCTCGTCACACTTGTGTGAGTGATATATCCTTGTCACTCAGCTTCATGAGGTATAATCTATTTATTAACATTGCCATTGTTGAGGGGCTTGTGCTAATGATTCCCTGTTAAATGTTAATAGGTTGTGAGTCCCTGAAGTAAACTCAATACGCGTGACTTCGAGCCGGTACTCTCTGCTGGGATCACAGTAATTATCTCTCACTTTTTTATGGAGGTCGGGGATTAGGAAAACGTATTTTCTCTTATCTATGTTCATGACTTTTATCTTAAGACTCTTTTTTATTAACTTAGGAAAATGACAGATACACATTTTAAGAAAAGGCTGATGATTGGTTCAGAGTTTTAAGTACTATCAATGAAAGGGAACTCAAGCCACATTCTGTTTGCAATGCAGAATCTATCAAACCTATAGAGGGACAAACAAATTTGGATCAGAAAGATATATATCAATTATCATTGGTGTCTAATTTAATAAAAGCAATCTGGCAGAAGATGATTTATTTCTAAAACAGTGAACACAGAAAATGTGTGTGTAAAACAAAGACTGCATCATTTCAACAGTTCAATCACTGCCAGCAACACAACACACACATTAAAGACTGTCCAAGGGAATTAACTTTTTGAGAACGAGATGATGACCATGCTTTTGAAAGGGAGGGGGGACAGCGTCTGAGGGGAGAAAACATTTTACAATATCAGTTAGCAGAGAAGGGAAGTTCGGTGGTCAGCAGTTTAGTGGGGTAGGGTCGAAGGGGCAGAGGTGGATGAGCTGGGAGAGGACATGGAGGGGGAGATAGGAGAGAAACTGGAGAGAGACACAGATTCAGGGGTCGGGTAGGGGGGATGCTGGGAGAAGGTTTGGCGTGGTTGGCAAGAGGGGAGGAAGGAGCAAGGGCAGCTGAATAGAAGATCTCTACCTTGCTGGCAAAGAAATTCATGAGTTCTTTACACTTAATGATATAGATGAGGGTGAAGGACGCAGGGGAGACAGTTTTAAGGAAGTTGAGTGTTATCGTTGCCCTGGGGGATGGTCCGAGAGTAGTGGGTGTTTTTGGCAGAGGAGAGTGAGGCCGAGTAGAGCTGAATGTGATGCAGTCAGATCGAGCAATGCATGGATAAACCAGTCAAAAAGATGGTGCCAGAGGAGGGAAAAACTGAAATAGGAGTCAGTGAAGGCTTTGCTGGGGACAAGGACATCAAAGGTGGTGATGAGGGTATGGTTGAGCAAATGAACAGTTTTTACGGCAAATGGAGGTGGAGGGGGGACTGAGAGTGGAGGGAGGTGGAGGGGGGAGTGAGGGTGGAGGTGGAGTGAGGGTGGAGGCTGGTGGAGGGGGGAGTGAGGGTGGAGGGGGGAGTGAGGGTGGAGGGAGGTGGAGGGGGGAGTGAGGGTGGAGGTGGAGTGAGGGTGGAGGCTGGTGGAGGGGGAGTGAGGGTGGAGGGGGGAGTGAGGGTGGAGGCAGGTGGAGGGGGAGTGAGGGTGGAGGGGGAGTGAGGTGGAGACAGGTGGAGGGGGGAGTGAGGGTGGAGGGGGGAGTGAGGGTGGAGGCAGGTGGAGGGGGAGTGAGGGTGGAGGGGGAGTGAGGTGGAGGCAGGTGGAGGGGGATTGAGGGTGGAGGCAGGTGGAGGGGGGAGTGAGGGTGGAGGGGGGAGTGAGGGTGGAGGCAGGTGGGGGGGGAGTGAGGGTGGAGGGGGAGTGAGGTGGAGGCAGGTGGAGGGGGATTGAGGGTGGAGGCAGGTGGAGGGGGGAGTGAGGGTGGAGGGGGGAGTGAGGTGGAGGCAGGTGGAGGAGGATTGACGGTGGACGCAGGTGGAGGGGGATTGAGGGTGGAGGCAGGTGGAGGGGGAGTGAGGGTGGAGGCAGGTGGAGGGGGGATTGAGGGTGTAGGCAGGTGGAGGGGGAGTAAGGGTGGAGGCAAGTGCAGGGGGAGTGAGGGTGGAGGCAGGTGGAGGGGGAGTGAGGGTGGAGGCAGGGGGAGGGGGGAGTGAGGGTGGAGGCAGCAGGAGGGGGAGTGAGGGTGGAGGGGGAGTGAGGGTGGAGGGAGGTGCAGGGGGAGTGAGGGTGGAGAGGGGAGTGAGGGTGGAGGCAGGTGGTGGTGGAGTGAGGGTGGAGGCAGGTGGAGGGGGGAGTGAGGGTGGAGGCAGGTGGTGGTGGAGTGAGGGTGGAGGCAGGTGGAGGGGGAGTGAGGGTAGAGACAGGTGGTGGGGGAGTGAAGGTGGAGGCAGGTGGAGGGGGGAGTGAGGGTGGAGGCAGGTGGAGGGGGGAGTGAGGGTGGATGCAGATGATGGGGGAGTGAGGGTGGAGGCAGGTGGAGGGAGAGTGAGGGTGGAGGCAGGTGCAGGGGGGAGTGAGGGTGGAGGCAGGCGGAGGGCAGTGAGGGTGGGGGCAGTTGGGGGGCAGTGAGGGTGGAGGCAGGTGGAGGGGGAGTGAGGGTGGAGACAGGTGGAGGGGGAGTGAGGGTGGAGGCAGGTGGAGGGAGGAGCGAGGGTGGAGGCAGGTGGAGAGGGATTGAGGGTGGAGACAGGTGGAGGGGGAGGGAGGGTGGAGACAGGTGGAGGGGAGGCAGGTGGAGGGAGGAGCAAGGGTTGAGGCAGGTGGAGAGGGAGTGAGGGTGGAGACAGGTGGAGGGGAATGAGGGTGGAGGCTGGTGGAGGGGGAGTGAGGGTGGAGGCAGGTGGAGGGGGAGCGAGGGTGGAGGCAGGTGGTGGGGGTGAGTGGGGGTGGAGGCTGGTGGAGGGGGGAGTGAGAGTGGAGGCTGGTGGAGGGGGAGTGAAGGTGGCGACAGGTGGAGGGGGAGGCAGTGGAGACAGGCGGAAGGGGAGTGAGGGTGGAGGCTGGTGGAGGGGAGTGAGGGTGGAAACAGGTGGAGGGGGAGTGAGGGTGGTGACGGGGGTGGTGGGGTGAGTGAGGGTGGAGACAGGTGGAGGGGGAGTGAGGGTGGAGGCAGGTGGAGGGGGGAGTGAGGGTGGAGGCTGGTGGAGGAGGGTGAGGGTGGAGGCAGGTGGAGGGGGAGTGAGGGTGGAGGCAGGCGGAGGGGGAGTGAGGGTGGAGGCAGGTGGAGGGGGGAGTGAGGGTAGAGGCAGGTGGAGGGGGGAGTGCGGGAGGAGACAGGTGGAGGGGGGAGTGAGTGTGGAGGCAGGTGGTGGGGGAGTGAGGGTGGAGGCAGGTGGAGGGGGAGTGAGCGTAGAGTCTGGTGGTGGGGGAGTGAGGGTGGAGGGGGGAGCGAGCTGGAGCCAGGTGGTGGTGGAAGTGAGGGTGGAGGCAGATGATGGGGAGTGAGGGTGGAGGGGGAAGTGAGGTGGAGGCAGGTGGAGGGGGAGTGAGGGTAGAGGCAGTTGGAGGGGTGTGAGGGGGGAGGCAGGTGGAGGGGGAGTGAGGGTGGATGCAGTTGGAGGGGGAGTGAGGGTGGAGGCAGGTGGAGGGGGGAGTGAGGGTGGAGGCAGGTGGTGGGGGAGTGAGGGTGGAGGCAGGTGGAGGGGGAGTGAGGATAGAGACAGGTGGTGGGGGAGTGAGGGTGGAGGCAGGTGGAGGGGGAGTGAGGGCGGAGACAGGTGGTGGGGGAGTGAGGGTGGCGGCAGGTGGAGGGGGGAGTGAGGGTGGATGCAGATGATGGGGGAGTAAGGGTGGAGGCAGGTGCAGGGGGGAGTGAGGGTGGAGACAGATGGAGGGGGAGTGAGGGTGGAAACAGGTGGAGGGGGAGTGAGGGTGGAGAAATTTGGAGGGGGAGTGAGGGTGGAGACTGGTGGAGAGGGAGGCAGGTGGAGGGAGGAGCGAGGGTGGAGGCAGGTGGAGAAGGAGTGAGGGTGGGGGCAGGTGGAGGCTGGAGTGAGGGTGGAGGCAGGTGGAGGGGGAGTGAGGGTGGAGGCAGCTGGAGGGGGAGGGAGGGTGGAGACAGGTGGAGGGGGAGGCAGTTGGAGGGAGGAGCAAGGGTGGAGGCAGGTGGAGAGGGAGTGAGGGTGGAGACAGGTGGAGGTGGAGTGAGGGCGGAGGGTGGTGGAGGGGGAGTGAGTGTGGAGACAGGTGGTGGGGGAGTGATGGCGCAGGCTGGTGGAGGGGGAGTGAGGGTGGAGGCAGGTGGTGGGGTGAGTGAGGGTGGAGGCAGGTGGAGGGGGGAGTGATGGTGGAGACAGGTGGAGGGGGAGTGATGGTGGAGGCTGGTGGAGGGGGAGTGAGTGTGGAGACAGGTGGAGGGGAGCTAGTTGGAGACAGGTGGAGGGGGAGTGAGGGTCGAGGCTGCTGGAGGGGGAGTGAGGGTGGAGACAGGTGGAGGGGGAGTGAGGGTGGAGGCAGGTGGAGGGGGGAGTGAGGGTAGAGGCAGGTGGAGGGGGGAGTGCGGGAGGAGACAGGAGGAGGTGGGAGTGAGGGTGGAGGCAGGTGGAGGAGTAGTGAGGTTGGTGGCAGGTGGAGGGGGAGTGAGGTTGGAGGCAGGTGGAGGCTGGAGTGAGGGTGGAGGCAGGTGGAGGCGGGAGTGAGGGTGGAGGCAGGTGGAGGGGGAGTGAGGGTAGAGGCAGGTGGAGGGGGGAGTGAGGGTGGAGGAAGGTGGAGGGGGGAGTGAGGTTGGAGGCAAGTGGAGGGGGGAGTGAGGGTGGAGGCAGGTGGAGGGGGGAGTGAGGGTGGAGGCAGGTGGAGGGGGAGTGAGTTTGGAGGCAGGTGGAGGCACAGTGAGGGTGGAGGCAGGTGGAGGGTGGAATGAGGGTGGAGGCAGGTGGAGGGTGGAGTGAGGGTAGAGGCACGTGAAGGGGGAGCGAGTTTGGAGGCAGGTGGAGGGTGGAGTGTGCTTGGAGGCAGGTGGGGGGGGGGAGTGAGGTTGGAGGCAGGTGGAGAGATAGTGTAGATGGAGGCAGGTGGAGTGGGAGTGAGGTTGGAGGCAGGTGGAGGGTGGAGTGAGGGTGGAGGGGGTGTGAGGTTGGAGGCAGATGGAGGGGGGAGTGAGGTTATAGGCAGGTGGAGGGTGGAGTGAGGGTGGAGACAGTTGGAGGGGGGAGTGAGTGTGGAGGCAGGTGAAGGGGGGAGTGAGTGTGGCGGC